>NC_069503.1:115794248-115852610 GCF_027579735.1 Bombina bombina
CTGAGATACAAAGAATAAAGTCTCTTTTGCAACTTTCAGTAAATCTGTAGCTGAGTCTTAGCTTGTTTGCTCCGTATTATAGGAGGAGTTGTTATCAAGAAATGACTCACTGCTCCGGTATTGCTAATGTTATCAAAAAGAAAACAGTATCAAGATTAAGAAAAAAAACACCATAATCACTGACCTTTTAAGCCTCCACGTCGCTGCCATCCAAACCCAGAAAATCAGAGTAATTTATGTTTCATCCATAGCTAAATACTCATGTGTTGTGCATTAGTAATTTAGTGAATTGCACAAACAATACACCAGCATTTATTGCAGCTGGTGAACCTGCACAAAGTACAATGCCATTTTAAATTAATTTCAATGTATTTAGCATGCCACTGTTTTCATTCTCTTGCTATCCTTTGTGTGAAGTAGAATGTCATTTTTAATTTGTTTTCAATGTATTTTTCATTCCACTGTTTTCATTCTCTTGCTATCTTCGTGTGAAGTAGAATGCCATTTTAAAGTTATTTCAATGTATTTAGCATGCCACTATTTTCATTCTCTTGCTATCCTTTGTGTGAAGTAGAATGCCATTTTAAAGTCTTTTCTATGTATTTTGCATGCCACTGTTTTCAGTCTCTTGCTATCCTTCTTTTGAAAAAAGTTGCATAGGGAACTGAAGAATAATGTAGAGTATCACCATTGCAGAACATGACAGAAAGGGAATGCTCTTTAATAACGTTGGTCTTTGCGTCAAGATAACATTAAACATGGTGCAAATTGATTTTTCCCCAAAAGTAAAAAGGATGTTAGCTATATGTTTTGTATTTAATTTTTATCTCTATATCTATTAGTGCGACAAGTTTTGGGCAAATCTTGTCAACAAATTTGGAGAAATATTGTCCGCTTGCTTTGTAATGAGAGACAAAATTGTAACATAATCCAAGTAGTATTTATTTATTTTTTGAGTCCTATATCTACTAGTGCACCAAATGTGCAGCAATAATATTGTTTAATTTAGAAAGGTTAAACAAATTTAATAAAGTTTTTAATTTACTTTTGTCATATGCTTCATTCTCTTGCAGCATCGAACATAAGCTTTCTGTGTTTTCAGTCTCCCATTGATTTCTATGGCATCCGCGGCCTCAAGGGTGCCGGTTTGAACGATAGGTACACTGCGTCGGAATAGACACAAGCGTACCTGTTGAATGTTTGATAAATTTGGAAAAGGGTCAAATAGAGTCAAATGTGAATTCGGAACATCTGGGATGACGCAAGCATCGATCTGTGTCGGATTGAGATTGCGGTACGTCACACATTTCAACATTTGACGATCTTGGTGCTTTGATAATTACGGCGGATTCAATTTGCGTCGGATATGATGCGAGATTCGAGCGGATTCAATCGTATTATCAGTCGACTCTTTGATAAATCGGCCCCTTTGTATCTAGAAATGTCATTAATATCTTAACTATTGAATCCCAAAAAGCTCTATTAGAATCATTTGGACCATATAAGTTACATAATGTAAACAATTATTTATTAACTTCAATCTGTGCAGTAATTTACCGCACCTGGGACTCACATATTGTTTTTTTTAATCTGATATTCTAATTTTTTATTGAAAAGTATTGCAGCACCTCTACTGTTTTTTTATAAGATGCATATATCATTTCTTTGACCTATTTTTTTTTTATTTCCTATGTTCTACGTCTAGTAAATGGGCCTCCTGTAAAAAGACTACATCTGGTTTAAAAAACATGTTTTAAATGATTAAAAATAGCTTTCCCCTTTATAGGCAAATTTATTCAACCGACATTTCATGAAGTAAAGTTCAACATTTCTAACTTGTGTTAAAGATATATAACTTAACCCCTTAGTGACCAGAGCACTTTTCCATTTTCTGTCCGTTTGGGACCAAGGCTATTTTTACATTTTTGCGGTGTTTGTGTTTAGCTGTAATTTTCCTCTTACTCATTTACTGTACCCACACATATTATATACCGTTTTTCTCGCCACTAAATGGACTTTCTAAAGATACCATTATTTTCATCATATCTTATAATTTACTATAAAAAAAAATATAAAATATGAGGAAAAATTGAAAAAAACACACTTTTTCTAACTTTGACCCCCAAAATCTGTTACATATCTACAACCACCAAAAAACACCCATGCTAAATAGTTTCTAAATTTTGTCCTGAGTTTAGAAATACCCAATTTTTACATGTTCTTTGCTTTTTGTGCAAGTTATAGGGCCATAAATACAAGTAGCACTTTGCTATTTCCAAACCACTTTTTTCCAAAATTAGCGCTAGTTACATTAGAACACTAATATCTTTCAGGAATCCCTGAATATCCCTTGACATGTATATATTTTTTTTTAGTAGACATCCCAAAGTATTGATCTAGGACAATTTTGGTATATTTCATACCACCATTTCACCGCCAAATGCGATCAAATACAAAAAATCGTTCACTTTTTCACAAATTTTTTCACAAACTTTTGGTTTCTCACTGAAATTATTTACAAACAACTTGTGCAATTATGGCATAAATGGTTGTAAATTCTTCTCTGGGATCCCCTTTGTTCAGAAATAGCAGACATATATGGCTTTGGCGTTGCTTTTTGGTAATTAGAAGGCCGCTAAATGCCACTGCGCACCACAAGTGTATTATGCCCAGCAGTTAAGGGGTTAATTAGGGAGCTTTTAGGGAGCTTGTAGGGTTAATTTTAGCTTTAGTGTAGTATAGTAGACAACCCCAAGTATTGATCTAGGCACATTTTGGTATATTTCATGCCACCATTTCACCGCCAAATGCGATCAAATTGAAAAAAAAGTTAAATTTTTCACAATTTTAGGTTTCTCACTGAAATAATTTACAAACAGCTTGTGCAATTATGGCACAAATGGTTGTAAATACTTGTCTGGGATCCCCTTTGTTCAGAAATAGCAGACATATATGACTTTGGCGTTGCTTTCTGGTAATTAGAAGGCCGCTAAATCCTGCTGCGCCTCACACGTGTATTCTGGCTAGCAGTGAAGGGGTTAATTAGGGAGTTTGTAGGGAGCTTGCAGGATTAATTTTAGCTTTAGTGTAGAGATCAGCCTCCCACCTGACACATCCCACCCCCTGATCCCTCCCAAACAGCTCCCTTCCCTCCCCCACCCCACAATTGTCCCCGCCATCTTAAGTACTGGCAGAAAGTCTGCCAGTACTAAAATAAAAGGGTTTTTTAAAAAATAAATAATTTTTTTTTAGCATATTTACATATGCTAGGGTGTAGGATCCCCCCCTTAGCCCCCAACCTCCCTGATCCCCCCCAAAACCGCTCTCTGACCATCCCCTCTGCCTCATTGGGGGCCATCTTGGGTACTGGCAGCTGTCTGCCAGTACCCAGTTTGCAAAAAAAAAGGGCTTTTTTTATATTTATTTGTCTTTTTTCTGTAGTGTAGCTTCCCCCCCACACAGACAAACCCCCACCACCGTGCTGATCTTTTTTTTTTTTAAAAAATATTAGGGCATTTAAACATTTTTACTAACTCATTTTCTGTAGTGTAGCGGTTCCCACCCGCTCCCTCCCCGTGCACGCGCCCGCCCCCGCCCTCCCGTGCACGCGCGCGCGCCCGTGCGCGCCCCCCGCTCATCCCCGCCCACGATCCCGCCCCCCCTGCACATAACCAGGGCCATCGATGGCCGCCACCCGCCTCCCGGTCCGGCTCCCACCCACCAACGCCGGGAACCACCGATCTCCGGTGCAGAGAGGGCCACAGAGTGGCTCTCTCTGCACCGGATGGCTTAAAAAAGTTATTGCAGGATGCCTCCATATCGAGGCATCACTGCAATAACCGGAAAGCAGCTGGAAGCGATCCTGCTCGCTTCCAGCTGCTTTCCAAACCGAGGACGTGCAGGGTACGTTCTCAGGCATTAACTGCCTTTTTTTTGAGGACGTACCCTGCACGTCCTCGGTCGTTAAGGGGTTAATAATCGCTTCTCCTGTTAGGGTTTGTAGCATAAAGGAATAGGGACAGGACGAGAGCAAGGAGGAAAAAAGAGAGAGAGGGAAAAGAAAAAAGAAATATTAGTGAAAAAAGTGAAAGTGATTAATCATCCTATAACGTGGTATTGTATCACTACTGTAGCCAATTGTTGTATTATTAAAGTGGTGATAACTAAATAAAGTGTTAAGTTTAGGTGAAGAAGAAATAAATAAAAGGTGATATCACAGCATCACATTGTGTAATATTGTGTCTCTATTCTATATAACTAATGTGTTGTGACAAAAGAGTTAGCTAAGTGAAAAAGAGAATAAAAGGTGATTTCACAGCATCACATTGTGTAATATTCTGTCTCTAGTCTATATAACTAATGTGTTGTGACAAAAGAGTTGGTTAAGTGAAAAAGAGAATAAAAGGTGATTTCACAGCATCACATTGTGTAATATTGTGTCTCTAGTCTATATAACTAATGTGTTGTGACTAAAGAGTTGGTTAAGTGAAAAAGAGAGTAAAAGGTGATTTCACAGCATCACATTGTGTAATATTGTGTCTCTAGTCTATATAACTAATGTGTTGTGACAAAAGAGTTGGCTAAGTGAAAAAGAGAATAAAAAGGTGATTTCACAGCATCACATTGTGTAATATTGTGTCTCTAGTCTATATAACTAATGTGTTGTGACAAAAGAGTTGGCTAAATGAAAAAGAGAATAAAAGGTGATTTCACAGCATCACATTGTGTAATATTGTGTCTCTAGTCTATATAACTAATGTGTTGTGACAAAAGAGTTGGCTAAGTGAAAAAGAGAATAAAAGGTGATTTCACAGCATCACATTGTGTAATATTGTGTCTCTAGTCTATATAACTAATGTGTTGTGACAAAAGAGTTGGCTAAGTGAAAAAGAGAATAAAAGGTGATTTCACAGCATCACATTGTGTAATATTGTGTCTCTAGTCTATATAACTAATGTGTTGTGACAAAAGAGTTAGCTAAGTGAAAAAGAGAATAAAAGGTGATTTCACAGCATCACATTGTGTAATATTGTGTCTGTAGTCTATATAACTAATGTGTTGTGACAAAAGAGTTGACTAAGTGAGGGGAACCACCCCCCCTTCTCCCACCTATCTACTCCTATACCAACCCAAAGCCTAGTCTATTCTATTTTATCTTCTCTTTCCTGTCTCTCCTTCCAGGAGTTTAATAGATTCCAGGAATTGATAGATTTTGTCCTTACTGCTAAAGATCTTTACCCTATGCTGCAAATAAGCTTTGACCTTATAGCAGGGAAAATTACAAAGACTTTAAATCCTTTTTTATTTAACTCATTGTAGGCTGGGATCAGCTCTTTTCTTAGTTTACTTGTCTGTGTAATCTTGATTGATAGTGATCTTTTCTCCCTTGAACTGTAAGTTTGTAGTTTGTTTATAAGTACTAAAAAAAGTGATTTCATTTGAAAGTTCAAAGTCCTTACTATCACTGGTCTAGGGAGGTCTCTGGTGAAGTTATTACTTCTCATTATATGGATTCTATGTGCTCTTTCTAGCTAGGTAACTGGTTTTCTTTAAGTGTAATTAGTGCTTCTGGTTTAACTGTTTTAGCAATCGCTAGTACTCTTAGATTATTTTGCCTTGAGAGATTCTCTAGTTCTCAAGTTAGAGTTCAGGCATGCACAGGTTAATCCAAAAGAGTTGTCAGGCAAAGCAGAGATCAAGTTCGAGTTCAGGCAAGCACAAGATAACATAGAAAAAATGTACCCAGGATACAGATGAATCCAACAAACAGGCAGTGAGGATCTGAGATGCTGGAAATTTAAAGACCCGTCTGACATTATCAGAATGGGCCGGCACAGAGAGACTGCATCACGTTGCTAGGCAACAGGATGCAGCAAGCAGAGAACAGATCCAAGAGCGATGGCGGCATGGTTGGAAGCGGCAGATCTTGACAATACCTCTAACCCTACAAATGAGAAGTGGGACAGGTATATCCTAGCTAAATCAGAAAGAGAGCTATTTAAAAAGCAAAAGTTATATCAAGAAGATATAAGAGTTAGCGCACGTTAAAATTAAAGCACGTAAAGTCTGCCCAATATTTTTCTAGGATTATTAGAACTGAACAAAATAATAATATGATTGAGGCAAACACAAAATCAAGGTGTAAGATATACTGATACTAAAGATATTAGTAATACATTGCTTGAGTAATATAAATATATCTATACTAAATGTGAGGTAAATGAACTGAATAGGAAGACATTTTGGGATAAAATATCTTTGCCCTAGATTTATTCTGATGATTTGCAATTCCTGAATCAAAAGTATTATAGTTAGTTGTGGTAGGTGGCGCAAACCAAGTTGCTATTCCCAATGTGTCTTACTGTAAATATGTGTGATAATATGTGGGCTAAATATATGTTAATGTTTTGATGAGTACTATTTTATATTCTCTTATGGAAAAAATTGGATGTCGAAACTTTTTTAAAAAAAAATATATATTATACTTTATTTGATTCCGGTAAATTTACCCAATGATAGTGATGCTAAAAATAAAGTTAAACAAATATTATTACATATTCCTTCAAAAGTTTAAAAAATGACACCGGTGTCTCTATGTATCTATGTATAAAATGTACGTAATATATAAAAATATATGAATATATAAAAATTAAATTAAAATAATATCGTTGAAATCTTGCAATTTATACAGTTATAGGTTTATCACAAGTTGTAATTTCTAACAAAATGTTTGTAAATACAATTTAATAGTGGATAAGACAATAGTTGCTGTATGGTTCATATAGGATACTTTGTTTCAAGTTCAGCTGTGCAATTGAGATCTTATCTTAGGTAACTATATATCAAATGTAGAGGTATGTTTGTGCGATTTTTTATCACACTGTGATACAAGTATACAAATTAGTACCTTGAAGTGTATCTGTTTGATATCACTTTTGTGAGGTGATTGCGGTTAAATAAACGCCGCTATGCCAATAATTTGCTGATGGCAGTTCTATATGGGCTGCTGGCGGTTAAATAAATGCCGCTTTGGCTTCCTCTTGTTAGGTGGGCTTATCTGTTTGCTGCGAGAAAATTCACTTTTATATAAATGCTTGTGTAGTTGCCGTGGCCGCTATGTTATCTTGTCCTTTGTCGGTCAGTGACCGATCACGATGGTATGGTTGTTGGATGACCTCCTGATGTGGAATATTTGCGTGCCTCTCCGGTCCGTTGTTCCCAGGTTTCTTTGATGTCGGTCAGTGACCGATCTGGGTACTGAAATGTGGTTGTGGGATAAGTAGAAAGTTTGTGGGATAAGTAGAAAGTTTGTAGGATAAGTAGAAAAAGGAATTCTAGTTATCAATGTGATCTTTGCGGTTAAATATATGCCGCTAAGTAGGAACTTGAATATTTCACCAGGGTATAGCTGGTATTCTCTTTGTCTTCTCAAATCCTTTGCAGGTGTGCTCTGGTATCAACGCGTTTCGGCTGGACAGCCTTTTTCAAGATACCAGATGTGTGGATTCAAGGCTATTTAAAGCCTCTATAATTTAGCAATTAAATCACTAATTGATGATTTACATAAAAATCTAAAAAAGTTCAAGAACATTTAAAATGCTGCTTTGTTATATAACATAGGTATCCTTGGGTCTTAGTTATAATATAGTAGGGTGACTTTATGTAGCGATAAACATTTTTTATGATTAATGATTACTTTTAAAATAGAGAGAGATATTATATATCTTAATGTCAATCACTTTTAGAGTGTTTATTTTAATCACTCTATATAACAAAGGATATTGTTAAAAGGTTTCTGTAATTAAAGCGTAATATTAGAGTGAAATAATTTGTCTATACTTATCGTTGTATGGATGTTTAACCATAAAGTATAGTTAAAAACGGGGCCAATGGTGAATAAAAATTAGAAGGGCCAAAAGAGAATATAAAACTATAGTAAAGAACTATATGGAATCTAAAATAGTACTTTTAGACCATATTTTGATACATGTGTTTTAATAATCTTCTAATATGTTAAATCGATATATAGCTATGCGTATTAGATTATCATGATCCAATGAGTGTGTTGTACCAATGTTTTTCTAGTTTTTGTGGATATTAGTATTATCGGATGGGAGATTAGCCTTCTTGTATGAATTTTTAAAATTATTGTAGGAATATTTAAAATTTCAAGTTGTGTGTCCTTAGACTGTAAAACTAAATGGTAATTTTGTCAAATATATATATATTTTATTTTAGAATTCTATTGTATTTAATCAACTTGGTTTGTTAGTGTGATGGCTTGGTTTTTATGATCTTTATCTTTAAAAAATATAGCCTATGTGTTTGTTTGAATTTCAAGTGGTGTGTCTTTAGACTGTAAAACTATATATTTATTTTTTCTTGTTTTTTCTTGAGTAGTTTTATTATGTTATATTAATATGTTTTAATGGTGTGTTTGTGTGTTTTTATGATATTTATCTTATAGAATTGGATTGAGGTCTAGTTCGCTATTGAGGCCTTTTGGGTGTAGAGTTTTCATTTTGAAAATCAATTCTGCTTCATGGTATAGTAGCTTCTTTTCCATATTTCCACCTCTACCATCTGTCTTTATTTTCTTAATGCCCCAGAATTTCATGTCATTTGGGTTACCTTTGTGGAATTCTTTAAAGTGGGCATAAAGTCTGGTATTGTCTTTTTCTTTTTCTATGCATCTGATATGCTCTCTTATTCTTTCTTTCAGTTTCCTCCCCGTTTGACCTAGGTACTGTAGTTTACATGAGCACTGAATTAAATAGATTATATTGGTGTCAGTGCATCTTATGGTGTCATTAATCTTCAGTTCTTTCTGGGTTACATTAGATTTTACCTTTTTAGTTTTGGTGCTAAATTTGCATGATTTGCATACATGACATGGAAAAAATCCTAATAGTTTTTCATTGTTTAAGTTGTATTGCTGGGGACCTATTTTTGATTTAAATTCGCTTGGCGCTAAGATATTCTTTAAATTAGTGGCCTTTCTGAATATAACGTCAGGGCGATGTTTTAGTCTTTTCCCTATTATGGGGTCACTTCTGGCTATGTGCCAGTGTTTCTTTACAATGTTCTCAATTAGTTTATGTTGACTAGAAAATGATGTGATAAATGGAATGTCATATGGATCTTTTCCTGCCTTGTTAGTCATATTGCTGTCTTCTAGTAGTGACCTCCTGTCTATTTGTCTAACCAGTTTGTTGGTTTCTAGTAGTTGTTTGGGGTGGTATCCTTTCTCTAAAAATCTGTTGTGTAAGATCTCTGCTTGTGAGTCATAATCTGCGATGTGTGTGCAGTTTCTTCTAATTCTTGAGAATTGCCCTTTTGGTATGTTTCTTTTCCATTTATTGTGATGGCAGCTTTTAAAATCAATATAGCTGTTGGCATCGACTTTTTTAAAAAAGGTGGTTGTAGTTATTTCATTATTTATTATAGATATTTCTATATCCAGAAAATTAATTTTTACTTTGTTATATTCATAAGTAAATATTAATCCGAAATCATGGGTGTTAAAGTCTGAAATGAATTGTTCTAGTAGTTCCTCATCACCTTTCCAGATAATGAATATATCATCAATAAACCTTTTGTAGAGCACGAGATTCGCACCCCACGGTGTTCCGGACAAAAATAGTTCTTCAAAGTGCCCTACGAACAAATTTGCGTAACTGGGTGCAAATCTCGTGCCCATGGCTGTGCCCCTTTTTTGCAAATAGTATTGCCCATTAAATGAAAAATAGTTATTCTTTAGAATAAACTCCATACAATCTAATATGAATTCTTGCTGTACTTTTGACATTTCTGTATCTCTTAATAGATAGGAATGAGTAGCCTCTAGACCTTTCTGATGTTCTATGCAAGTATATAAAGAACTCACGTCACACGTGACTAGGATGTAATTATCTTCCCATTTTAAATTTTCTATTAGATTTAAAAAATGTTTGGTGTCTTTGAGATGTGATGGTATAGATTTCACATATTTCTGTAGGTAATAATCTGTGTATTGCGATAGGTTGGATGTTAGGGATTCAATTCCTGAGATGATTGGTCTGCCTGGGGGGTTGGTGATGCTTTTATGGATTTTGGACAGGAAATAAAAGACTGGTGTCCTTGGGTGATTAATTGCTAGAAATCTACTTTCCATAAAATAAATACAGACATCGATTAAACATGCAAAATTTAAAAAAAGCATCGGGCCTGGAACAACTCCATATGGAATTTTACAAAATGATGCCAGATGTCATTATACCTACCTTAGTTAAATGAATACTACTGTTGTAAGAATATATGTAACCAACCTGCCTCTATTTTATATCTATTCAGCCATTCTGCACTAACACTGAACTGTTGTTTTGTCAAACTTAGTCTGCTGACATCTGTTCTTAGATAAATAACATTTTTATCTGGTTGTTAATCATAACCAAGCCTTTTCTAGCATTAACATAGTCTCATTTTATTCAGTCTTATCTTTTTAACAAGGTCAGCATTTCCGTAACCATGACTTTTCTAGCGTAAAGGCACAGTGCAGTCACCTGAAAAATGTGATAGACAGAGAGTTAAAGCATCAACTGTGCAAAATACATATAGATTAGTATTTTTTAAAAAGTACATTTGTAAAGATATAATTTTACATTTGCCGCTCCTTTGTATTTCTCCAACATTGGTGTGTCCGGTCCACGGCGTCATCCATTACTTGTGGGATATTCTCCTCCCCTACAGGGAAAGGCAAGGAGAGCACACAGCAGAGCTGTCCATATAGCTCCCCCTCTAGCTCCGCCCCTCAGTCATTCTCCTTGCCGCTCTGAACAAGTAGCATCTCCTCGGGGATGGTGAGGAGTTTGTGGTGTTAGTTGTAGTTTTTTATATCTTCTATCAAGAGTTTGTTATTTTAAAATAGTGCTGGCTTGTACTATTTACTCTACAACAGAAAAGTGATGAAGATTTCTGTTAAGAGGAATATGATTTTAGCACAAGTAACTAGAATCCATTGCTGTTACCACGCAGGACTGTTGAAACCAGAGAACTTCAGTTGGGGGTAACAGTTTGCAGACTCATCTGCTTCAGGTATGACTAGTCTCCTTCTAACAACACAGGCTAATGCTAGATGACAGTCATTTTTCCCCTCAGGGAAAATGGTAAGCCATTTTTCTTTCACCTCAGCAAAAAAGATAACAGGCTTCCCCTTTTTGATTTTTATGCTGGTAGACACTGTTAGGGGCAAAATCGATTGGTTTTTATTACAATATCATGGCATTTGAACTGTTTTATAAGCTCATATACACTTGGGAACGTTTTTTATTGATCTGGCATGTTTTAGACACCTAAATCTAGTCAGGAAGGCCCCTTCACTCTAGTATGCTGAGGGAGGAGGCCTCATTTTAGTGCTTCAGCTGTGCAGTTGATTTCAAGGCAGTGCATGCAGTTTTCATGTGAGAGGGTCCTGTGACTCAGAAAGTGACTCCAGAAGGCTTATTTCTGTGGATGATTGACCCCTAAGGAAGGTAAAATGCTGCAGCAATACTGTAGCAGGGATTGTAGTGTATAAAAACGGTTAAATCCAACAATTAGCTCTGGTTTGCTTGTTTTAAGAGCTAGAGTCTCCATATTTGCTGTGCAATACTTTCTAAGCATTAAGACACTGGGGTCCAAATTTCATAAAAATCGGATATTGCCTTAATAGTTTTTTGAACATTCAGAAATAAAGTGTGTCATTTTATTATTTAAAGAGACAGTAACGTTTTTGTTTAAAATCGTTTTTATTGCATTGTTTGCCTGCCTAAATCTGTTTAACATGTCTATGCCATCAGATAACCTATGTTCTGTGTGTGTAGAGACAAATGTGTTCCCCCTTTGAGTGTTTGTGATAATTGTGCCATAGCGTCCAAACAAAATAAGGACAGCTCTGTTACATTTCATAATGTTGCCCAAGATAATTTATCTAATGAAGGTAGTGAGGATAATTCTACATCCTCTCCTTCTATGTCTACACCAGCTTTGCCCGCGCAGGCGACACCTAGCGCGCCAGTGCTTATTTCTATGCAACAATTAACAGCAGTAGTGGATAATTCTATAGCAAATCTTTTATCCAAACTGCCAGCATTTCAGAGAAAGCGTGATTGTTCAGTTTTAAATACAGATAAAAAAAGGATGAACAATCAGACGCTGACGATGCCTTATCTATTTTACCCTCACATCAATCGGAATTGGCTGTGAGGGAAGGGCTGTCTGAGGGTGAAATTTCAGACTCAGGAAAAATTTCTCAACAGGCAGAACCTGATATAGTAGCATTTAAATTTAAGCTAGAACATCTCCGCGCTTTGCTTAAGGAGGTATTAGCTACTCTGGATGACTGTGATTCTGTAGTAGTACCAGAGAAGTTGTGCAAATTGGACAAATTTTTAGAGGTCCCAGTGCACGAAGACGCTTTTCCAATACCCAAGAGGGTAGCGAGCATAGTGGATAAGGAGTGGGAGAAGCCAGGTGTACCCTTTGCCCCACCTCCTATATTTAAGAAAATGTTTCCCATAGTAGACCCTAGAAGGGACGCATGGCAGACGGTCCCGAAGGTTGAGGGAGCTGTTTCAACACTAGCGAAGCGCACAACTATTCCTATAGAGGACAGCTGCGCTTTCAAAGATCCTATGGATAAAAATTGGAAGGATTGCTTAAAAAGATTTTTGTTCAACAAGGGTTCATCCTTCAACCAGCTACGTGTGTTATTACTGTCACTTCAGCGGCGTCCTTTTGGTTCGAGGAACTAGAAAGGTCGCTCCAGAAAGAGACTTCCTATGAAGAAGTCATGGACAGAATTCACGCATTAAAGTTAGCTAATTCCTTTATATTGGATGCCGCTTTTCAAATAACGAAATTGGCGGTGAAAAACTCAGGTTTTGTTATAGTAGCGCGGAGGGCGCTTTGGCTAAAATCCTGGTCGGCAGATGTGTCGTCCAAGACTAAGTTACTTAATATTCCTTTCAAGGGTAAGACCCTTTTTGGGCCGGAATTGAAGGAAATTATTTCAGACATCACTGGGGGTAAGGGCCATGCCCTCCCACAGGATAGGCCTTTTAAGGCTAAGAACAAGTCAAATTTTCGTTCCTTTCACAATTTCAGGAACGGACCGGCTAATAACTCCACTGCCGCTAGACAAGAAGGTAACGCGGCCCAGCCCAAACCCGCTTGGAAGCCCATGCAAGGCTGGAACAAGGGTAAACAGACCAAGAAACCTGCTGCTTGCTACCAAGACAGCATGAAGGGGTAGCCCCCGATCCGGGACCGGATCTGGTAGGGGGCAGACTATCTCTCTTCGCTCAGGCTTGGACAAGAGATGTTCCGGATCCCTGGGTACTAGAAATAGTCTCCAAGGGATACCTGCTAGAGTTCAAGGGACTTCCTCCAAAGGGAAGATTCCACCTGTCTCACTTATCTTCAGACCAGATAAAGAAACAGGCATTCTTACATTGTGTAAGAGACCTATCAAAGATGGGAGTGATAAACCCAGTCCCCTCCGGGGAACAAGGTCTAGGTTTTTACTCAAACCTGTTTGTGGTTCCCAAAAAAGAGGGAACTTTCAGGCCAATCCTGGATTTAAAGATATTAAACAATTTCCTCAGAGTTCCATCCTTCACGTGGCTCTTCCATTCGGTTTAGCCACCGCTCCCAGAATTTTCTCAAAGGTGCTAGGGTCCCTTCTAGCGGTCCTAAGGCAGAGGGGCATCGCTGTAGCACCTTATCTAGATGACATCCTAATCCAAGCGTCGTCTCTTTCCAAAGCGAGGGCCCACACAGACATTGTGTTGGCTTTTCTCAGATCTCACGGGTGGAAGGTGAACATAGAAAAGAGTTCACTGTCACCGTCCACAAGGGTTCAGTTTCTGGGAACAATAATAGATTCTATGGAAATGAAGATCTTCCTGACAGAAGTCAGAAAGTTAAAGCTTCTAAACGCTTGTCGAGTTCTTCATTCTATTCCTCAACCCTCCATAGCTCGGTGCATGGAAGTAATAGGACTAATGGTCGCAGCAATGGACGTGGTTCCTTTTGCTCGAATTCATCTAAGACCATTACAGCTGTGCATGCTCAATCAGTGGAATGGGGACTATACAGACTTGTCTCCCCAAATTCAAGTAGACCAGGTAACCAGGGACTCACTTCTCTGGTGGTTGACCCAGGATCACCTGTCTCAGGGAATGAGTTTCCGCAGACCGGAGTGGGTCATTGTCACGACCGACGCCAGCCTCTTGGGGTGGGGCGCGGTCTGGGACTCCCTGAAAGCTCAGGGCCTATGGTCTCGGGAAGAGTCGCTTCTCCCGATAAACATTTTGGAACCAAGAGCAATATTCAATGCGCTCCTGGCTTGACCTCAGCTAGCGAAAGCCAGGTTCATAAGATTTCAGTCGGACAACATAACGACTGTTGCGTACATCAATCATCAGGGGGGAACAAAGAGTTCCCTAGCGATGAAGGAAGTAACCAAGATCATCCAATGGGCAGAGAATCACTCCTGCCATCTATCTGCTATTCACATCCCAGGAGTAGACAACTGGGAGGCGGACTATTTGAGTCGTCAGACTTTCCATCCGGGGGAGTGGGAACTCCACCCGGAGGTCTTTGCTCAGTTAACCCAATTATGGGGCATTCCAGACATGGATCTAATGGCGTCCCGTCAGAACTTCAAGATTCCTTGTTACGGGTCCAGATCCAGGGATCCCAAGGCGATTCTAGTGGATGCATTAGTGGCGCCTTGGTCGTTCAACCTAGCGTATGTGTTTCCACCGTTTCCTCTCCTTCCCAGGCTCATAGCCAGGATCAAACAGGAAAAGGCCTCGGTGATTCTGATAGCTCCTGCGTGGCCACGCAGGACTTGGTATGCAGACCTGGTGAATATGTCATCGGCTCCACCATGGAAGCTACCTTTGAGACAGGATCTTCTAGTACAAGGTCCATTCGAACATCCAAATCTAGTTTCTCTGCAGCTGACTGCTTGGAAATTGAACGCTTGATTTTATCCAAACGTGGGTTTTCGAATTCTGTGATAGATACTCTGGTCCAAGCCAGAAAACCTGTGACTAGAAAGATTTACCATAAAATATGGCGTAAATATATCTGTTGGTGTGAATCCAAGGGATTCTCCTGGAGTAAAATAAAAATTCCAAGGATTCTCTCCTTTCTCCAAGAAGGTTTGGATAAAGGGTTGTCCGCTAGTTCTCTAAAGGGACAGATTTCTGCTTTATCTGTCTTGTTACACAAACGACTGGCAGCTGTGCCAGATGTACAAGCTTTTGTTCAGGCTTTGGTTAGAATCAAGCCTGTTTACAGAACCATGACTCCTCCTTGGAGTCTAAATTTAGTTCTTTCAGTTCTTCAAGGGGTTCCGTTTGAACCTTTACATTCCATAAATATTAAGTTATTATCTTGGAAAGTACTGTTTTTGGGTGCTATTTCTTCTGCTAGAAGAGTTTCTGAATTATCTGCTTTGCAGTGTAATTCACCCTATCTGGTTTTCCATTCAGATAAGGTTGTTTTGCGTACTAAGCCTGGTTTTCTTCCAAAAGTTGTTTCCAACAAGAATATTAACCAGGAAATAGTTGTTCCTTCTCTGTGTCCGAAACCAGTTTCAAAGAAGGAACGTTTATTACACAATTTAGATGTTGTTCGTGCTTTAAAGTTTTATTTAGAAGCAACAAAAGATTTTAGACAAACCTCATCTTTGTTTGTCGTTTACTCTGGTAAGAGGAGAGATCAAAAAGCTACTGCTACCTCTCTCTCTGGCTAAAAAGCATTATCCGATTGGCCTATGAGACTGCCGGACGACAGCCTCCTGACCGAATCACAGCTCACTCTACTAGGGCTGTGGCTTCCACATGGGCCTACAAGAACGAGGCTTCTGTTGATCAGATATGTAAGGCAGCGACTTGGTATTCTCTGCACACTTTTGCCAAATTCTACAAATTTGATACTTATGCTTCTTCGGAGGCTATTTTTGGGAGAAAGGTTTTGCAAGCCGTGGTGCCTTCCATTTAGGTAACCTGATTTGCTCCCTCCCTTCATCCGTGTCCTAAAGCTTTGGTATTGGTTCCCACAAGTAATGGATGACGCCGTGGACCGGACACACCAATGTTGGAGAAAACAGAATTTATGCTTACCTGATAAATTACTTTCTCCAACGGTGTGTCCGGTCCACGGCCCGCCCTGGTTTTCCTAATCAGGTTGAAAATTTTTTTGTCTTTATACACTACAGTCACCACGGCACCCTATAGTTTCTCCTTTTTCTCCTAACCGTCGTTCGAATGACTGGGGGGCGGAGCTAGAGGGGGAGCTATATGGACAGCTCTGCTGTGTGCTCTCCTTGCCTTTCCCTGTAGGGGAGGAGAATATCCCACAAGTAATGGATGACGCCGTGGACCGGACACACCGTTGGAGAAAGTAATTTATCAGGTAAGCATAAATTCTGTTTTTTACAACAATGCTGACACTCCCTAAAGAAAGGACTGAGCTTAAAGAGAAGTTAGCGCGCCTCCCCCCTCCAATAACAAATTCTATATGTAAATAAGCCGTGCACAGATGTGAATAACTATGATGTGAAGCACTATGTGCTGAGGTGGACAAAATACTGGCTCTGAGCAGTCCAGGGCTCAGGGCTGATACCGGGAGAGCAGAGCGAGTGGAGGTTGCTACTTCAGTAGAGGCTGAGCTCCCGAGGTCTAGGCTAGTAAGCAGAGAGGCTGATTGAGCAGTGAGAGACAAGTGCTGTAAGTGCAGGGACCGCAAGACATCTGCTGTTTCCTGCTCCTACAATGCCCCTGTATCCTAATGCTGCTGGTACACAAATCAATATAAGTGGGATTATTGCAGCTATCGCACCTAAGAGACCGGCAGGGTCAGAGTGTGGACATCCAGAAGCTAACTCTGCCTACACATCAATAATCTAACTATTGGAGAAAGCTTGCAGCAGCACTGTGCACCGCCGCATCTATGAAAAAGCCTGCTAGTGGGCAAAGAATGCTGCCTGCGATGCGCTTCTTTCATAGATCCCACTTATATTGATTTGTGTACCAGCAGCACTAGGATACAGGGGCTTTGTAGGAGCTGGAAACAGCAGATGTCTTGCAGTCCCTGCCCTTACAGCAGTTGTCTCTCACTGCTCAAGTGCTTCTGTTTACCATCTTGGGCACTCGTGCCATGGGATCACCACCACCGGTCTAACGTTTGTAGAAAATAAATGAGCAAAATGCAGCCTATAGGTTACCAGTTTGCTAAACAACCCCTGGTAATTACATCTAATTTTAGTAATTGTTTATGAAAATGTCGATCACACCTGTCAACTCTACCTTAAACAACGTCTGTTAGCTACTAAAGGCCTGTTCTTATATGCAGAGTACCTGTTTGTTTGGTACCCTTTACAAAGAATAACAGCAGAAAAGTAATCACTGCTGAACACGGATGTGCATTTATTGAGTGCTGGTCTGTGTTCACTCTAGCAGTGACGTCACCATGGGGGATGGAACATGTGCTCCTGTGGCTGCACGGCCCAAAAAAAAAACAAATAGGTATGGCAGGGACAGAGTGTGCGGCAGCTAGCTGAATATAGCTATCTACATCGGCACTTTATACAAGACTCAATACAAGATTTCATCTTGGGTGCTCTGGAGGAGTCGACATATTGATTGGACCAATCCCTGTGACGCAAACAGCTCCAGCGTGTCTGTCAGACGACCCACAACAGTCCCGACCTGCTACTACCGGCACTTTGATCGTGCCGCTTCGTCTGTGAGTAGTTTGTGCATTTGGGGGGAGGGCTCTAATCTTTGCCTCCGGTTATCCCATATGATACTGCTCTATGTTTGGCGCCTCTCCTTTTTTGTCTTTACCGTCTGTAGGAGTCCATTCTGGATCATCTTTTTGGGAGTGCAGCCTGAATCATCTGGTTCCGTTTGAAGTCTAATAGCTGTACACAAGCGCACCTCTTTGGGGACTATCGATCCTTATTTGTTTGGTAATTGTTATGAGCGGCTTAAAACGGATCTTTACAAAAATAAAAGACTTAGTTATAAAACTATTTAGTAAAAAAGCCACATACGCATAAGTTTAGTTTTGATTGTTAATTATATTAAAAATAGGTTTTGATTTGGGTAAACTGTCCCTTTAACATAGGTCAGCTTTTCCCAGTTTTTCGTTCTTTACATAAACACACTTATGTCTAAAGTTCTGTAACTTTCCACTGATTATGTTGCAATAAGGGGGTGTGTATGAAGCAATTTACAATATATGTGATGTATACTATATAACCACAGCACTGTTAATAATAAACAGAGCAGACTAGGACTATATTATGTGTGCATGTCTGATTTTGCTCTCCAAGGCCTTGTATGGTGGATTATTCAGTTCCAGGTGAATACTGATTAGTGATAATTAGTATTCCGGCCCTGAGAGGACCTTATAACAGGTCTAGCATTAGCAACTGGGATTCACGCGGGGTAAGTAGAGAGATTCTATCCCACTTCCCTTCTGTGAATTGAAGCCAAGAGGTCTGGCCATTTCATATTATGAGGGGGTTGGAGTCCCTTCTCAGTTTAGAGTCTTGCTATCATGGGGATGACAGTCCCACCCCGGCCCTGGGAGGACCTTAAAACAGGTCTGGCATGAGCAACTGGGATTCACGCGGGGTAAGTAGAGAGATTCTATCCCGCTTCCCTTCTGTGAATTGAAGCCAAGAGGTCTGGCCATTTAATATTATGAGGGGGTTGGAGTCCCTCCTCAGTTTAGAGTCTTGCTATCATGGAGATGACAGTCCCACCAAATGTAAGGGTTAAAGTCCCACATACATAGATATACTGTATTTATACTGTAGATAGACATAGATATCACTGGAGATGAGTAATCACTGATTGATGCTTATTTATATTGTATTATTTTGTGTTATATTGTATTGTGCTGTATATACAAGTATTGTTGTAGTTAAAAACTACAATTTTTTTTAAAGGTAAAGACATCTTTATGGTAAGATAATTCCTTTCACTGTCAAACACTTGGAATTACAAAACCCAAATAGCAGATACCATACAAGTTAAGAAAGGAAAAATGCATATGCTTTAGTAACACAGATCAAATAAGAGCCTTGGTAAGTAGATAATATACCATCAGTACCATCATAAGTATTCCACTTCCAAAACTCATATTTATCTGTATGGTTGTTATAAATTTCTAGCTAAGGTGTGTCCTTAATCTCTTTATTTTGAGTAGTTTGATAATACACTAAGGAATGATTGCCATGGGAAATTCCTAATGCTGAGATATTGCAGCATTCTCTTTCAACTATAAAAGGTGCAAACATACTCTCTATACTCCAGGTGAATACCGATTAGTGATAAGTAGTATCCTGGCCCTGAGAGGACCTCTAACTGTGAACAGGATTTAAAATCTTTATATTTTCCATCCTCTACTATAACTTTAATTTTTAAGAGAAAGACCCGTAATCCCCTTCATTTTATGGACCCTTCTACTTAATAAAAAAATAATACAAACTTTTAATGTATAACATTGCAAAGAGATTGAAAAAAAACGAAACCTCTTGATTCATATTTCTCAATCTGGGTTTATGGTGGGTAGAAATCCTGTGAGAAATATACGTAAAGACTTTTTAGTTTTAGATCATCATTGGAATAAACCAACTACAAATAAATCACATCATAAGGTCGATTCTTCTCTATTGACAACCGAGGCTAAAAAGGCATTCATCTCCATAGAATGGGATTATGTTTATTCTACTTGAGATCATTTTTGATTTAAAGGCCACTTCTGCAATTTTCTACACTTATAGAAATGTAGTAATATCTTTTTACACTGACAATTTAATGATCTTTCTGAGACTTCCGGTGGGAGGAGCTGAGAGGAGCATGCGAAAACAGCATGTAGCCTGAGAGAGCTCGATTACAGCCAGCCCTACGGTCTATGTCCGCTGTGAAGGCAGCACCAGTAGCCTTCCTAGGACACCAACCCTGGCATGCAGGGGGTTCGACCGGGAAGTCTAGAAGAGCCGCAAGCGGGTCACTCGCTAGAGCCATGTGACGGATACCCTGGCTACCCCGACTGGGTAGCTCCGCCAAACGGGTCCTGCTTCCTCCCTGCTGACTGCAGCTATGTAGCTGGCAAGTGACCACAGCCTGTAGCCACCCCTGATGCCCGACAGCATCAGTACCCAGAGTCCCACCCTGTGGCAGACTTCAGCTACCCAGACTGGATAGCTCTGCCTGATGATCCTTTCTCTGTCTGGAACAGGCTGCTATGTAGCCCAGGAAAGTGATTTTAGCTGGAGCCCACCCAAATAACTAGACAGACTAGCATTCAGGTTAAACAAGAACTGATTTTATTGTACAACATACACTCCTTTTATACACACAGCTCATCTTGATAAGACAAAGGACAATCCCACTATTTTCCAGCCATTCCCGCCCCTCCAGACAGCCCGGCACCTCCATAGGAGCCACAGTCTCACATAATCCCAAAAACTAGGGGTGGCAGTTTCGGGGTGATCCCGGTGGAGCGGCGTCACTTCCAGGGTGTCATTTTAAAGCTCTCGTTCCCCAGATGCCACAGTCCAATGATTCGTTACTGGGGACCGGAGTTACAGTCCGTTATGGGGTTAGGGGTGTCCAGAACCCCCAGTTCCCAAAAGAGCTCCCCTCTGATAATTGCCACAGCTCTTGTCCTCCCTAGGGGCTACCAATCCCCAAAATATTGGAGCTCTGGGGAAAAGGGCTGCTGGAGCGACCAGGGGTAAAGTTAGCGGGTGTCCTGCTGTCCTGTGGCCGACCGGGAGTTCCAGGAGCCCGGCCAGCCTGATAGGAGATAGGCGGGTGTCCGTTGTGAGGCGGGCAACCGGGAGTTCCAGGAGCCCGGCCAGCCTAGGAGGGTTTTCCTGGTCATACACCAGCTCTCCACAAAACAAGCAAACAAAAGCTTCCAGAGATTGTGGTTGCTCTGAGGAGCCCAAAACCACTGAGAAACAACAGGGGTGAGGTTGTAGGGGGAGTTGGGGGAAGCCTTAGCTGTCTGGTATCTGTGAAATCTCCCCCTTCCAGTTTAGCAGACCCGGCTAGACCCTTAATGGGTCGGCCTGGAGCTGTTCTCGGTTGCTGGGAGAGGTTATCCCATCTCTCCTGAGTTTGGGGCATCCTGGCGGGTCCCTGTTGGCGTTTATACCCTGCGCCCTGGGCGCAGGGATAGTCACATAATGCAAAGTCCCAAACAAGTTTGCTAAGGCCAGCTCCCAAACAATTGCTGTTCCACAAGTTCCAGTGTCCTTAAGTTCCATGGCCAAACTGTCTCCCTCTGTGACACTCTGTTGAGAACCGGCTGACCCACCCACAAACAAAGCCAGTGCCGGTTTCCCGGCTGTATTCCCACCCCAGACCGGAGAGGGAGGTTGCTCCTTGGTGTGGCACCAACTGCATAAGCTTTTTTTAAATAATCATTTTTATTGAAAATTTTATAATATACAAAGAAAAAAGCAAAAGAATTCACAAAAATATAAAAGGAAAACTACAACAAAGTTATTACAGAGTTATTACCCAGGTATTCATGATGGTATTATCTTCTATGAGGTGTAACCTCAGAAACTGCTCAACAAAAACATTTCCCAATACATAATAGATAGAGTCCACTTTAAAGAACTCTCTATACATTTAAATTACATAAAGAAAAAATCAAGATAAGGAAACCATCATTGGCAATTTGTTCTTCCCCTCAAATTCTCTCCCATTTTCTGACCTCACTTCTGGCCCACCTTCCCTGTCTTATTAATTCACATATTATTTTTATTTCTTTCTCCAACAACCTGATTGACCTGATGAAAATAATCTAGCATTGTTAAAACTCTTTGCATGTTACGAACAGAATTCCTTCCTGGGATAAACCCTGCTTGGTCTGAATGGATCAGTTTACCAATTACTATTTTAAGTCTCTCCGCAATAACCGACATAAGTATTTTGTAATCTGAAATTGGGCGGTAGGAAGATAGTTCCTCCGCATCTTTCCCTTTCTTGTGAATTAGTGTAATGACTGAATCAGAGAAGTAAAGCGAGTTCATTTCTTTTTTTAAATAATACTCATTAAAGAGCTTTGTCAATGTTCCTACCACTATTTCAGCTGTGATTTTATAAAATTCTATTGAAAGGCCGTCTGGACCTGGGGCTTTTCCTGTTTTGTCTTTTTGAATTACTTTTAGTATCTCTGTTTCAGTGATTGGTGCATTTATCTGCTGTAATTCAGCTTTTGATACCTGAGGGGTTTTTATCCCTTTCCAAAACTGTTCTTTGGCTTCCTTGTTTATCTCTGTACTTGCATATAGATTTTGATCATATTTAAAAAACGCTTCTCTTATTTCTGCCGGTTTGGTATAAACTGTCTTCCCTTCTTTGATTACCGGGATTAGATTCTTTTTTTTTATGAAAATTCGTAATCTTAGCTAAGTGTTTTGCAGAAATGCCCTGATATCCTTGATAATCAGCCCTTGCCTTCAAATCTTCTCCCACCCATTTTTCTTTCAAGAAGTTTTCTCTTTCTTCCCTTGTTTGTTTGTATTTGCCCCATGTAGCCCGATTGGGATTATATAGATACTTTTCGTATGCATTTCTTAATTGATTTTCTAGCTGAATCTCTCTGGCTTTCTTTTTACGTGTCATTTTGATCATATACGCCTTTACTTCGCCCCAAACTACAGCTTTACCTGCCTCCCATAAGATTTCTGTTTTATTTATATATTCTTTATTTTGTTTACAATACTCTTGCCATTTATTTTTTGTCCAATTTACAAAATGTGTATTATTGCTCATGTAAGCCAGAAAACGAAATGTATTCACTCTCCTCTCCGATCCAGCCACTACAAAGATTTTTAAACGTATTATCGCGTGGTCTGACAGAATTATGTCTGCAATATCTGATTCCATCTCTAGTTTTAATAGTTGTTCATTTGCTAAAAACATGTCGATGCAGGAAAAGTTCCTATGTGACTTAGATTCACATGTGTATGTCCGTTTGTCTGGGTGTTGTAGTCACCAAACATCTTTAACTTTTAGGAGCTAGCTAGAACTAGATTCCAAAAAAATTTTGCTTCGCGATTATTTGACTGCCTACATATAACTTTGAATCTATCCATCTCTGGGTATAATGTTAGATTCATATCGCCGGCTGTAACCAGGTTCTGGCCTAAATATGGTAATAGTTTTTGTTTTATTTTCTGCCAAAACTGTGTCTCAAATCTATTTGGCCCGTAGATATTGCAGAAAGTCCAAGTAACAGTACCTATCTTGACTTGAAGGATAATAAATCTACCCTGGGGGTCTAACTCTTGTTTTATGATATTATATGTCAGGTTCTTATTAAAAGTTATAGCTACACCTCGCTTACTTTTGTTGCACTGTGTTGCGAAAATTTCTGCTATCCAGTTAGTTTTCAATTTCTCTATCTCTAGACTTTTTAAATGCAATTCTTGGAGAAAAATGACATCAGGTTTTTTACTTTTGAGCATTTTCATAATGTTTTTCCGCTTAATGGGTGAGGTTATGCCTCCCACATTCCATGAAATAAGATTTAGTGGTGTGGTCATTACTTATCTAACTGTGAAACGTAGCAATAAATGAAAGCGGAAGAAAAAAAAAACCTCTCCCCCCCCCCCTCCCTCTGTCTATTATACCTATTTTGTTGATCAGTGTTATTTATTGACCTAATCCTTTTATTCATCATAATTTTCAGGCATTAAACATTTCTATATGTCCTATTCTTTCTATCTTTTCACACTTCAATATTATTTTTGTGGCAAAAGGCTTTAGCTTCATCTACTGAATTTAGCACTACGTTACCCCCCATGCTTAACACTTTAGCTGGATATTTCATGGTTGTTTTTAGCCCAGCTTTTATTAATCCTGAACAAAATGGAGCCATTGTCCTTCTTCTAGTCGAGGTTTCTAAAGAGAAATCTTGAAATAGCAAAAAAAAAAAATCCTGTCTATAGTAAGTGTTTGTGTCTTTCTGTAATGTTGCATTATATTGACCTTATCTTGAAAATTAAGGTATTTAATTAATGTCATCCTCGGACGCACATTCCCCTCTGAAGGGTGTCTAATGCACCTTTATCTATTTGGATACCCAACAGTTTAGGTAGTGTGATAGCGCCAAATTCTAATAAATCTTCATATTCTTTTGTTTCTGGCAGCCCAACCACTCGTATATTACTACGGCGGGATCTGTCCTCCCAGTCTTCCACTTTAAGTTGTAATGCCTTAATTTTCTCATCATGCTTAGCCATGTTTATTTCCTGCAGATTTACTTTATCTTCCAGGTCTGATACCCTGGTCTCTACTTTTGTAATTCTAACTGAAAACTGTCTGACCTCTTGAGAGAGATCAGTTATCTCCTTCTTCACCATCTCAAATTGTGGTAATATTAAATCTGCTAACTGATTTATGGTCATCTGAACCTCTAAATCTCTACCTGGGCTATCTGGGTTTGTATCTAAATGAGTTTCCTGCAAAGGTTTCTGCTTTCTATCTTTTTTCAGGGGCATAGCTGGGGATTTTATTTTCACATTGGTCATATACTTTTCCATAGGCTTTACGAATGCAATTATATTTATTAGTTTTCTAGGATCTTAGACTCAATTTTACTCTACTCTCTATCCTTTTCTATGAGTATTTTAAAAAATTTTTCCTTTTCTCCTTTTTTTTCCCTTTTTTCTCCTTCTTTCCCTTCTCCTTTCTTACTATGCCCTACTTAAATTCCGAGATCAAACAGGGTCAGATGCATTCAAGATAATGAGGTACCAAACAATACAAAACTTTCATGTATAAATGCAGCTCTTTAAAAAAAACAAAAAAAAAACATACAAACTTTTAAACTTATAAACTTTAGTGCTCACCTGTGCATATGTAAAACGTGTTCTCTTTAAGATTTATTTACAAGTGAGGGTTTACATACAACCCCTACCCTCTGTTAATTATATTGAAAAGTATATATATCTTTACACCTTAGATACCATTGTGTCGTCTGGACCTTACATATATTCATTTGAATCTATATATCTATCAAAGACCACCTCTTTAAACTTGTAAGCAAATATAGATCTCTGTATGTATACAATATAAGCAGGCTGTCTATGTTTTTGTGCATAAATGAGTATCTATTCGTATGCAAAACGTTTCTGTTATTAAACTTAGTGGCCTTTGTGCATATCAATGCTTCTGCATAACATCAAGTCCTGCTAACAGAAAGAAAAAAGAAAAATGCACAAAGAAATAAAAGTTGTATAGCCTGCTATGATCAATGCACATATACAACCATACTTATTAATAGGAAAAAATTAGAGAAAAAGAGACAAACACAAAAGAAAAAAGGGGAAGCCCCAGATTATGCAGAGTCTGTCTGATCATCCAATGTTCAAGTGTTTGAATGTTAATCCCTGCCAAATACTGCTTCAAATCTAAGGGACTGTTGTTCCTCTCTACCCCCCATTTTCTTCCTAATGCTGTCACTTCGTCAGCCTACAGTGTGCACTGACCCAGCCGCTGTGCAAGTGTGTTCACTAGGCAGAACCCAAAACAGTGGGACGGGGATTCTAACCTTTTCCTTTATATTTTCCCTTACTGTTGGCGTTAGCATACGCCGCTACAGTCTCTTGTGAGGGTGAAGAGGGGCGAGAGGGACAGTCTCTGTTCTGCAGTCTGTGAGGGAGTCCTGGGTTTGTATCTATTATTCAGTGGGATGTAAGAGCATTAAAAAAAAAAAAAAAGAGACCTCTTCTTTCCTTTTACTTGCATAGCATACTCAGATTCGCAAACAATGTTAAAAACAGAGGCTAATTAAGCCTATACTTGCAATTTTAAGTGTCCTTTTCTCCGGACTGACCACCTGGGCCCAAGATCTGTCTCACTTCACCGGCTTCCTCCTTACCCTGCTCAGAACGGGACACCTCTCATCTCAGAACAGGATAGAGGGCTGCTGCGGAATTATGAAGATTTTTCTCGAGCCTCTCGATACCTCTCCTTGTGGTGCTGTTTATGTTTGCTGAGGGCGGCAATCCGGAAATGCCTGTGCCCCACACCATTCACAGATGTCCCTTCTAACTGGGCTGCTCATATTCCCAGTGTTTCTGAGTGTGCTGTGGCCCGTACCATCCGGCCCTTGCAGGTACTGTGGATTCCCGTACGTCTAGGCGGTCTTGGTCTCTCTCACCCCAAGCCGGGTATGTGGTCCCCCGGCAATAGAAGGTTCCGCCTTATCGGAGTGGTGGTTAGCTAGCTCCACGCTGTAGAGCTGTACGATCATGCCTGCTTGTCCGATGCTCCTCCCACTGGAAATCCTAGAATAAAAACACCAACTGCATAAGCTTTTATCCTCCCGTGCCCAATGCAACGCCTGCCCCCAGTGAGAAATAGTCCGGGACAAGAAAAGGGATAAACCTGCCAAGCTACTGAGGGGAGAGACTGTCTGTCTCTTCTCCTGAGAATGAGATCTACCGCTGGGGAGGGAGGTCTGCTACCTCTGCTCCATAGGAAACTGTGCTGCCGCTGGGGAGAGAGGCCAACTGTCTCCTCTCCCAGAAAGGGATTCGGCCACTGGGGAGAGATATCGATACCCATCTCTCCCTACAAGGGCTTCTGGCTCTGCCGCTGGGGAGAGAAACCGACTGTCTCCTCTCCCAGGAAATGGTTCTGCTTACGGGGAGAGAGGATGACTACCTCCGCTACCAGGGGATGGCTCTGCCGCTGGGGAGAGAGACCGACTGTCTCCTCTCCCGGCTCCTGCTCTGCTGCTGGGGAGAGAGACTGACTGTCTCCTCTCCCGGGAAGGGGTTCTGTTTACGGGGAGGGAGGATGACTACCTCCGCTCCCAGGGGATGGCTCTGCCGCTGGGGAGAGACACTGACTGTCTCCTCTCCCGGCTCCTGGCTCTGCCGCTGGGGAGAGAGACCGACTGTTTCCTCTCCCGGGAAGGGGTTCTGTTTACGGGGAGGGAGGACGACTACCTCTGCTCCCAGGGGATGGCTCTGCCGCTGGGGAGAGAGACCGACTGTCTCCTCTCCCAGGAAGGGGTTCTGCTTACGGGGAGAGAGAGGACGACTACCTCCGCTCCCAGGGGATGGCTCTGCTGCTGGGGAGAGAGACCGACTGTCTCCTCTCCCAGCTCCTGGCTCTGCTGCTGGGGAGAGAGACTGACTGTCTCCTCTCCCGGGAAGGGGTTCTGTTTACGGGGAGGGAGGATGACTACCTCCGCTCCCAGGGGATGGCTCTGCCGCTGGGGAGAGAGACCGACTGTCTCCTCTCCCGGGAAGGGGTTCTGTTTCCGGGGAGGGAGGACGACTATCTCCTCTCCCGGGTCCTGGCTCTGCCGCTGGGGAGAGAGACCGACTGTCTCCTCTCCCAGGAAGGGGTTCTGCTGCTGGGGAGAGTTATTGACATCCATCTCTACCTGCAAGGGGTTCTCTGTAAGGGGAGGGAGGACGACTACCTCCGCTCCCAGGTTTTCTGGAGCTGTTACAGGTGCTGGCAGAGGCCGGCGGCTCTCTGCCCTGTTGTCAGCACTTCTGCTGGGGTGACTCCCATGTCCAAGTCTATAAGCTCAGAGCCAGACTGCCGATCAGGATCCAGCAGCCCTGGTTCCCTTTTTCTTTGCTGCCACTCCTCCACAGTCGAGCTCCATGAATCCCAGAGGGCTGCACCCCAGATCTGTATGCCCCTGGCACAATGCTTAGCGAGATCCAGCAGCCTCTTGTATTCCTTAACCAGTGCCTCTTCCTGGTCAATTATAAAATCCAGATTGTCCAGCAGCCAGGTCTCCTCCAAGAGATCCAGCAGTTCCTCTTGGAGTCCAGAGATATCCTCCAGACCCTGGTCTGCCTCACTCCCAAACTGTGGGTCCTCTGTCATTTTTGTAAACAGCAATCCAGGGCTGCCGAAGCCAAAGCCCTCTGTGGGGGACCTTTCCTCCAGCCATGGCTGCTCTTGCATAGCGAGCCATTGGAGGGCCCAATAGCCGTCCTGCAGCCACATCTCTTGCTGGATCAGTCTATGTAGAACAGATATCCATTAATCCTTTGGCTGTTCTCCCAGGAAAGGCAGTCTATTGGTGCACCGAACCCGTATCTCGTGTCATTCGTGGGGAGGACCTTTCCATTTTCCTGCTCCTGTTGAAGAGCCTCCCACCAGAGGTCTCGGAGTGGAAGGTTCCTCCATGCCAGACGTCCTGTTCCGAACAAGGATCATTTGTTCCGGTCAGCATCTTTTGTACTTTCCCTAGGAACTCTGCCTCCATATTTACCGGCTACTGTGGTACGTCTCCTCTGTCAGCAGAAACTGTGTGAAAGAAGCAGATCCCACCGCTGCCAGCCAATGTGATGGATACCCCCGGCTACCCCGACTGGGTAGCTCAGCCAAATGGGTCCTGCTTCCTCCCTGCCGACTGCAGCTATGTAGCTGGCAAGTGACCACAGCCTGTAGCCACCCCTGATGCCCGACAGCATCAGTACCCAGGGTCCCACCCTGTGGCAGACTACAGCTACCCAGACTGGGTAGCTCTGCCTGATGATCCTTTCTCTGCCTGGAACAGGCTGCTATGTAGCCCAGGAAAGTGATTTTAGCTGGAGCCCACCCCAAATAACTAGACAGACTAGCATTCAGGTTAAACAAGAACTGATTTTATTGTACAACATACACTCCTTTTATACACACATCTTGATAAGACAAAGGACAATCCCACTATTTTCCCGCCATTCCAGACAGCCCGGCACCTCCATAGGAGCCACAGTCTCACATAATCCCAAAACCTAGGAGTGGCAGTTTCGGTGTGATCCCTGGCACTTCCAGGGTGTAAAGCTCTCGGTTGCCACAGTCCAAAAATCAGCATGATTCGTTACTGGGGACTGGAGTTACAGTCCGTTGAAGTTATGGGGTTAGGGGTGTCCAGAACCCCCAGTTCCCAAAGGAGCTCCCCTCTGATAATAGCCACAGCTCTTGTCCTCCCTAGGGGGCTATCAATCCCCAAAAGAGCGGAGCTCTGGGGCAAAGGGCTGCTGGAGCAACCAGGGGTAAAGTTAGCGGGTGTCCTGCTGTGCTGTGGCCGACCGGGAGTTCCAGGAGCCCAGCCAGCCTGAGAGGAGTTAGGCGGGTGTCCATTGTGAGGCAGGCGACCGGGAAATTCCAGGAGCCCGGCCAGCCTAGGAGGGTTTTCCTGGTCATACACCAGCTTTCCACAAAACAAGCAAAGAAATGCTTCCAGAGATTGTGGGTTGCTCTGAGGAGCCCAAAACCACTGAGAAACAACAGGGGTGAGGTTGTAGGGGGCGGTTGGGGGTAGCCTTAGATGTCTGGTATCTGTGACAAGCCACAGCTGATCTTGCCAGCAAAGAACATGGACGCCTGAATGATAGGCTGCGCTACATGAAACAGTAGCATATTGTGCCATCCGAACCAGTAAGTGGAAAAGCTGGAAGAGGATTGTCGAGTGCTGATTAACACAGCGGAGGAACTCTGGCAGGCAGGTGTAGAGGAGCCAGACAGCAGGCTGACGGAGGAGAGGTTCAGGAGCTGAACTGGTATACCCGTGGCAGCTACAGCTACAGCTGATCTTGTCTCTGATTGCCTCGAGCCGGAGGACAAGCCGAGTTGTAAGAAGTGGTGCCTACCTGTGACAGATTTAGCTGGGATAAGCGCTCAGACAGCTGACGGCCACTACGTTACCCGGTAGTCAGACTGAACTGGGGGAGGAGTATGCAGTCCGTGGGAAAGAGTGCCTGGTGCCGAGTATAGACAGCCGGGGAACCTGGTCTGCAATCAAGACAGAGTTGCAAATTGTGGCCCGTTTTGAAAAAGCCCAGGGGAAAAAGCGCAAGTACTGCATAAAAGTGATATTCACAAAAGCTGTATTAATTGTCAACAAAATGGTGTACTTTTGGGCTAGTGTATTGCCCACACACATAGGTATAGACATAATTAGCAGCTTATTCAAGAAGATATATGTCATCTACTGCTAGCTATTAAATGCTAAACAGCTGACAAAGAGGACTGCTTGTCTCACTGTGTTGCTATCATACACATATTACCATATTTAATTCTTGGGCTGTGAAGCAAATATACAGTGTTCTCTTGCTTTACACATTTTACTTTTATAGACAGGATCCTTGGATAAGAAGGGGCTAATAATTTATGCTAGAGGTTTAAGAGAAAGAAACCTTGTTGTAAGGGTCCTGATAATAAGAGGTGTATATTGAATCTATTATAAAAGTATACTGTGAACGTATTGATACAGGTAGTATCTGCAAAAGATCTAGAGAGGAGAAATGTGTAAAGTTGGAATTTACTATCTACTGTCTTATTATATTGTTTGACTGGTTTTATCTGTGACGGCTGAACTCAGATATAAGATAAGAAAGTGTTTAACTATAAGGTTTTCTGCAATAAGAAATGTTTCTGGAGTTCTATTTATAAATGTTTTTGGACTGTTCTATTCTGTGTTAAAGTTATATGAGAGCCAGGAAGGTTAAAGGTCTAAAGCATCAGGATAAGGGAAATCTACAAGTTATATAAGTGGCAAAAGTGTTGCAGAAAGCTTTTCTTATATACATACCATTACTCAGGACCCTATGGTTAAAGCCCTGATAGAGAGCTGAACATAAAATATATGGGGAAGGGAGCTGGTTATTGTGTAGATACATTTAAATTCTATAGTTAGAAAGACTAGTGGTCTAAGGTATCTGAACAGTTGTATATGTAAGAAACAAGGTTAAGAAATCTGAAGTTTCATAGTAGATATATTATCGAATAGGCTGGACAACTGGAATAACATATTTACATACTACCTATAAAAAAGTATAACAAGTGTTTCAAATAAACAGGTATCCTCAAAAAAAAATAGAAAAATAGAAAAGAGAAAACAAAAAGGGGAAAAAAAAAAAGTTAAAACATTCCATTACATTAATCCAAATGGGCTACAAAGCTAGGCTTTTGTATACCGCAAATATTTTGATGAAGATGAGGATGGTACTATTAAACTGAGTAATGTAGCAGAAGCTAAAGATTTTTTAATAGGAAAAAAATATTGCAGGAGTCAGGAGAGGTTTCTAATAAAGTGAACCTAAGGGAGACCATTGAATCAAGAATTGATTATAAATACGGATGTTAGGTGTTGGCAAAGTTCGGCTGAATGGGTATGTGTTGTGTTCTTGTTTGTTTGTTTGTTTTCTGTTCTTCTTCCCCTCCCCTTCTCCCCCCCTTGTCTCTCTACCCATTCATACTATGGTGGCTGATTATCAAGAATGACAATAGGGAATATTAGATTACTCTCCTGGAACGTGGGGGGAATCACCTCCCCAATCAAAAGGAAGTTAATAGTGAGAAAACTGGGGAAATTGAATCCTGATATAGCTTTTATACAGGAAACTCATTTAAAACTGGAAGAAGCAAGCAAAATTAAAAGTAAATGGGTCGGGGGAGGTGATTGCCACCCACTGTTCCAGAAGAAAGAAGGGAGTAGCGATACTAATAAATAAAAATAATGACATATAACATTATTAAAGTAGATGTAGACGCCAACTAAAGATGGTTGATAGTTGAACTACAGATTAAAGGAATTAAGTTAATTGTATGTAATGTATATGGTCCAAATAAAACAGATCCAATTTTTTGGAATAATTAAATTTTTCGGCTATCCGAATATATTGGACAAAATGTAATATTAGCCGGTGATTTTAATCTAATCCCTACTAGATTAGATAAATTAGCCTTAAATGTGTTGCCTTCTCTAAACAAAAGGCTAAAATATTTCTACAAATATGTAAGAATCTAAAGATGCATGACGTTTGGCGTATACAATATCCGGATACTAAAAATGTTTACTTGTGATTCGAAAGCCTTTGGTTCCCTCTCCAGGATAGATTTTTTTCTAGTATCCAAATCGCTACTTAATCTAGAAGTAATAACTAAAATACATGATATATGTATTTCGGACCATGCGATTATTGCACTAGAAATAGGATTCAGTCCAAACCTAAGAAGTGGTAGACTCAATTTCTTTTTTCCTAAATTCCTAATAAATAATGAGACTTCTGTAAATGGTTGACACAAAAATGGAGAGGTTTCAATATTCTCAACAAAACATATAGAGAAAAGAGTTGAAATTTTTGGGAAATGCAAAGGCCATGGTTAAGAGGTGAGATTAAAGCATTTATGATAATTAGAAAAAAAAAAAGGTCAAGGCAAGTCAAGTACGCAATGTTTTCTGTAAATATATAAATGAGCCTAGTAAGGAACTATGGGATAGATATAATCAAGTAAAGCGGGATAGAGATTTATATATTAAACAGCAAAGCTCGTGGGAAGAATGAAATTAAACGCAATCTATAAAGGCCATAATGGTAAATCCGCAAAATTTTTATCTAGACTGGACAAAGCTAGAAAAAATAATAATACAATAGAAGCTTTGGAATGCAGACAAATTAGATATACAGATATCGCCAATATTAAAGAGATTCTCCTGAAATACTATCAAGAGATTATAAACGGTAGATGTGGATATAGTTAATAAGAATGATTTCTGGAATAAAGTGAAAGTACCCAAAGTCCCGCAAGATTGTATACATGATCTAAATAAATCTAATTACCAGAGAGAAAGTGATAGAAGCTATAGATCACGCTAAAAGTAACAAAGCGCCAGGGACAGATCAGCATTCCCATAGAAATGTACAAAATCTTAAAATTAGAGCTAGTGGATATTTTTAACTAAGTTGTTTAATTATTAATTATATTGATGCCACATAAAATGTCTAAATATTTTTGCAGCATCAAATATCACGCTAATCCTAAAAAAAAGATAAAAATCCTCTAGATCCAGGGTCATACAGACCCCATCTCCCCTCTTAAATATAGACTACAGACTACTAACATATATTATCGCTAATAGATTGAAGCGGTGTCTTGAATATATTATTCATCCAGATCAATCTGGTTTTATGACTGGAAGATCTTCTATTAAAAATATGCATAAAGTTACATTAGTTCTTGAATATTATAGGGATAGACTAGATGGGAAGTTGCAAAATCCTCAAGATATGGCTCTGATTGCGGTAGACGCAGAAAAGGCGTTTGATTCTATTATATGGGATTACCTTTACACATCTTTAGATAAGTTTGGATTCTCCGGACACTTTATTAAATTTATTAGGACAATATATAATTATCCCATCTCGTCTATTCTGGTTAATGGCAGTCAGACAAACACCCTGTAAGGGTTAACTAACTTTGCCTGTTATTGTTACTGTTTCTTTAACTGAACCTGCCTATTTAAGGCACCTCCTCCCAGCTTCTATTGCTGGTAATTGAGTTTCTCATGAACACTACGCCGCAACAGGTTCTCTGTTGTTCCTGCCTATTATCTAACTACTGTGTCAGATTTCCTTTCAGCTATCTACTTGTTCCTGGAGGTCAACTATCTATTTGCTGATTCCCCACAAGCACAACTTCAACAACTGAGCAATTCTGTGCATTCCTACCTGCTGCACTGGCAACTAACACAGTCATCCTCAGTTCTCAGGAGACACAGCCTTCTGACGATTACGTCATCAGCTGCAGCCGAGAGCTCCGCTCTGCTTCTCTCACACAAGCAGCTCCAGAGACGCCGGACTGTTCTCTCCCCAGCTCAGAAGTTGCCACGCATAACACCAGGTCAGAGTTTATCTATCCGATCTCACTGATTGCTATAAATAGTTTGAACTGTCTGCATAGTGCTCTGTTTTATTACTGGGAACGCTGATTACTTCCTGCCTATCGTACCTCATTAACTGCTGTGACTCTTTGCTAACATTTATGTAGATTCCAGCCACCTGCCTTGGAGATTCAATGTCAACTTAAACTCTGTGAGCATAAGTATTCTGCTGGCACATATTAACACACAAAAGGCAACCTTACTAATAACTTGGTTTCCTATTGTGTAACAAAACCTCTAGAAAGTATGACCCTGTGCTATATTTAATTCTAATCCATTTTAAACTATAGCAACAGCTTCCAGATTCCTCCTGAATCTTACACACCCTGACTTTGAATAGGGGAACTAGGCAGGGCTGTCCACTTTCTCCTTTACTATTCAATATTTCAATAGAACCCCTAGCTATTAGGCTACGCGAAGAGTTAAAAGGTACCTATTTAGGAGAACAAAGACTAGTTTTACTTATTATATGTGGATGATTTGTTGCTGTTTGTGGAAATCCGAAACAGAATATACCAAGGGCTTTAGATATTATGAAGTTATTCGGTTCCTTCTCAGGCTATTAAGTCAACACGAATAAATCAGAAATTCTATGGATTAAAAAAAATAGAAATAGTATAAAAGATTGTGTATTTAAAGAGACTTTAACTATTAAATATCTGGGAATACACCTACATGCAGATCCCAAACAATGGCACAAGCTGAATTATATACCCTTTTTTCAGGAAAGCCGCTATGAAACTTGAAAGATGAAGAACTTTCCCTATTTCTCTTTCAGCTAAAATTATGATTATTAAAACTATTTTATTCCCGCAACTAATGCATATTATACAGAATGTCCCGCTACTTATACATAGTCAAGATATTAAAAACTCTTTATACAGAGTGTGCTATATATTTCTATGGGGAAAACGTAGACAGTATGCTATCAATAGTTAAATTAACATGTATGTTAGAGATGGAGATTAGCTCTATCTGATATAAAAAATTATAATATTGTAATCGTTAGCTCGCTTTTACGTGGATTGGATTACAGAAGCTAACTATCTGACATTCTTACCATTAGAAGAAGGAGCGATCTCTCCCATTCTGTTTAAAGGCATTACTACATTGCCATGCTTTGCAACTACCAATAAATGTTTAAAAATATGAACACAATTTACAGGGAGTGCAGAATTATTAGGCAAATGAGTATTTTGACCACATCATCCTCTTTATGCATGTTGTCTTACTCCAAGCTGTATAGGCTCGAAAGCCTACTACCAATTAAGCATATTAGGTGATGTGCATCTCTGTAATGAGAAGGGGTGTGGTCTAATGACATCAACACCCTATATCAGGTGTGCATAATTATTAGGCAACTTCCTTTCCTTTGCAACAATGGGTCAAAAGAAGGCCTTGACAGGCTCAGAAAAGTCAAAAAATAGTGAGATATCTTGCAGAGGGATGCAGCACTCTTAAAAATGCAAAAGCTTCTGAAGCGGTGATCATCGAACAATCAAGCGTTTTATTCAAAATAGTCCAACAGGGTCGCCAAGAAGCATGTGGAAAAACCAAGGCGCAAAATAACTGCCCATGAACTGAGAAAAGTCAAGCGTGCAGCTGCCAAGATGCCACTTGCCACCAGTTTGGCAATATTTCAGAGCTGCAACATCACTGGAGTGCCCCAAAAGCACAAGGTGGGTGCAATACTCAGAGACATGGCCAAGGTAAGAAAGGCTGAAAGACGACCACCACTGAACAAGACACACAAGCTGAAACGTCAAGACTGGGCCAAGAAATATCTCAAGACTGATTTTTCTAAGGTTTTATGGACTGATGAAATGAGAGTGAGTCTTGATGGGCCAGATGGATGGGCCCATGGCTGGATTGGTAAAGGGCAGAGAGCTCAGTCCGACTCAGACGCCAGCAAGGTGGAGGTGGAGTACTGGTTTGGGCTGGTATCATCAAAGATGAGCTTGTGGGGCCTTTTTCGGGTTGAGGATGGAGTCAAGCTCAACTCCCAGTCCTACTGCCAGTTTCTGGAAGACACCTTCTTCAAGCAGTTGGTCAAGGAAGAAGTCTGCATCTTCAATAAAAACATGATTTTCATGCTAGGGACAATTGCTCCATCACACGCGTCCAAGTACTCCACAGCGGGCTGGCAAGAAAGGGTTTAAAGGATGAGGAAAATTCTAATGACATGGCCTCCTTGTTCACCTGATCTGAACTCCCCATTAAGACCTGTGGTCCATCATCTATGTGAGCTTTACAAGGATGGGAAAACAGCACACCCTCATCCTGAACAGTGTTCTGGGAGGCTGTGGTTGATTGGTGAACAGATCAAAACACTGACGGAATCCAGGATGGCAGGCTTTTGAGTGTCCTTGCAAAGATAAGGTTTTCTATATTGGTCACTGATTGTGTTTTTGAATGTCAGAAATGTATATTGTGAATGTTGAGATGTTATATTGGTTTCCACTGGTAAAAATAAATAATTCGAAATGGGGTATATATTTAGTTTTTGTTAAGTTGCCTAATAATATTGCACAGTATAGTCACCCTGCACACACAGATATCCCCCTAAAATAGCTATAACTAAAAACAACTAAAAACTACTTCCAAAACTATTCAGCTTTGATATTAATGAGTTTTTTGGGTTCATGAGAACATGGTTTGTTGTTCAATAATAAAATTAATCCTCAAAAATACAACTTGCCTATAATTCTGCACTCCCTGTATAGTGTTGTGGTTGCATGGCAAAACTTAATATAGACCCCCGTTAAATGTTGATTAGTGAATTTCTCTTCCCCTTCTTCCGATAAGGGGAAATCCAAAATTTATACCAGCTTTACTATCAGAAATTTTTAAAAGCTGGGGCACATAAAGGACTGAAATTTGTCCATCAGTGTTTTTAACAATATGCAACATCTGAAATCTTTTTGAAATTTGGCGAGAGAGTTTAATATACCCAACAAAATGTTTTTTGCATATTTGCAGATCAGACATTTTATACAAGGCTGAATAGACACAATAAGGTAGCCTGGAAGGGTCTAATATTGAGTTATATATGACTGTCTATAAAACCGGAAACCATAATAATATCTTTATTATATAAAATTATGCTGGCAAAACAGGGTCAATTAATTCTGGATAGATTAGTAGAGACATGGAAAACAAATTATAGAGACATGACTGTAGATACAATTAAAAGTAGGTTATAAATGGACACAGAAATCAATTATATCTGTTCCCTGGAAAGAGTCGCAGATAAAACTGCTCAATAAAGTTATATAACACCATGGAAAATGAATAAATGGAATCTATGTGAGGCTGGCTCTGTTGCCAAGTGTAATAATTTAATGGCAGATTTAATACATTGTTTCTGTCTTGTCCCAAGATTTTGCAGTTTTGGGCAGAGTAGAATATTGGCTCTCCATAAACAAGAGGTAGATTGAAACTCCAATCCAGGGATATATTTTTCTTACAAACAGAAAATTCAATAGAGAAAATAATAACTTAATAAATACTGCTATACTGATAGGTCGCAGTTTGATACTAAAGAATTGAAAAACAAGTAGCTCCCTCAATAGAGAGCTTCACACAGTCTATGTTTCACCCAAATACTTTTTGAACAATTTAATATATCATCACTCACAATAAAAAAGTTAAGATTTTTTTTTTTTAAATGGTTGAGGGTCATCTTATCTTACCCCTATATCAACTCAAAAAAAAAAGAAAACGGAAGAATTCGAACACCTAATTTTACGAAATATCTTCCCAGTTGAGTGGTATGGAGGCTCAGAGTCATAACAAAATGGTAACTGAGGTTGGAGTGAGGCTTTGTGGGTGGAGAGACATTGGAGGATGAATCCGTTCCTCTTAGTCTTTTTTTTTTTTTGTGGTGTTGTTTTGTTTTTGATGTGTTTCGTGTTTGTTTTGTGTTTGTTTGTTTCTTTTACTCTTCATCGTGTTTGTCCTGCTTGTGTATAAGTGTGTTAATAATGGGTAAGACATAAAATATGCCAATGATGGATGTGGGATGCTTTCTAAGGAATCAATTTGGGGTAGGAAAAGAGCTGTAAGGAAAGAAAGGGGGAACTTTAAATAGGGTCATTAGGTCCTTTGAAAATAAAGAAAGGGGAAAGGACAAAAGAAATAAGAACAAAGAGAAAGGAAAAAGAAGCGATATCATAAAGTGATAAGTGATTAAAATAGAAAGAGGAAGACAGGAAGTCTTGGTAGTTCTTATTTTTTCTCTATTTCTAAATTTAGTCTGGCTAAGAAGCAGGATGAGATATGGATATGTGTAATAAAATATTTAATTTATTCTGTCTGGGCTACAGAAAAGATTTGAATTTTTGCTTTTTTCTGTTTTCCCTATATGCTTTGCCGTATGATTTAACATTATAAAGTGTTCTATGTTTAATCTAAGAATCTTCTTTTTTTTTTCTTTTCATTTTTTGATACCACCCTGCGTGGTGTGAAGGAATTATACCAGATGTTTGTGGCTCTGTTATTGGCTATACATAAATAAAAGATTTTTTTTAAAAAATGATCTTTCTGAGTGGCACCTAGCATAGCATCCCTTTATTTTAGAAGTTATTCAGGAATACAGTTTGTTCTCAGGATACAAAATTAATTTTGATTAAAACTGATATCAGGTGGATAACACTTTAAAGGAAGTTATCTTAGTCAACCTTTTAAGCAGGATGTAGAACATATTAAGCAACTACAAATGATGCCAGATGTCTTTATACGTACCTTAATAAAATAAATACTACTTTGAACAGGATTTAAAATATTTATATTTTCCATCCTCTACTATAACTTTTAATCTTAAGAAAGACCCGGAATCCCCTTCATCTTTTAGATCCTTCTACTTAGTAAAAAAAATATCTACAAACTTTTAATGTAAAACATTGTAAGAGATTGAAAAATGTTTTTAAACCTCTTGATTCATATTGCTCAATCTGGCTTTTATGCTTGGTTGAAATCCTGTGAAAATATACGTAAAGTCTTTTTAGTTTTAGATCATCTTTGGAATAAACTAACTACTAAGAAGTTCACATCATAAGTTTGATTTCTGCTTTATTGACAGCTAACGCCTGAAAAGTAATTTTACACCATAGAATGGGATTATATGTATTATTACTTTAAATTCACAGAACTGAATATTTCAGCTGTCCAACTGGCTTCTGCAATCAGGTATTCTCTGGAAGATAGTTTCCCACCCACCCCGTCCCTTACCCCCACCCCCACCCCAAGCTCATTTACTCATTTATAGATAGTCTCCCACACAACTTTCATTCTCCTAAACTGACAGCGGCAAAACACTGATCAGCACATCCTTGTCAGGGTTTTTTCCCTGTTGTGTTTGCCATGTGCCTGCTGGCAGCCTTTTTGCTCACCTCTCATCCTGACTGGTGCATTGTGGGGGATACTGCTCATTTCCTGCACTTCCTATTATGGCCAGACTGGTTGTGCATCATCCATGTGAGACAGGATGCAGTCTCAGAATTGTGATGTCATCACTTATTATTTAAAGGGCCTCTCTTCAGTATGCTTTGCCTTTGCGTTGTCTCAGACCTGTTTGTGAGAGTTCCTGTGTATTACCTGGCTGCCTGATGTCCTTCCTGGTTCCTGATCCCTGGCTTGTTCCTGACTCTGCTGTTTTTCCTTGTTCCTGATTCTGGCTCGTCTGACTATTCGCTTTGCTCCTGACTCGGCTCGTCTGACTACCAGCTCTGTTTTGACTTGTGAACTTTTTATTATTTTTTGCTATTAATCAAGGTGTGATTATTTTTGCACTTTCTCGTCTCAGTCTGATTCCTGGCACCCTTGACATTACGCAAAGGCCATGAATCCTGATGGTGCTAATAATCCACCTTTACCTGCCTTCATTTCCAGGATGGGATGAACAGGATCACCGCTTGATCAATTTGCACTAGCCCTGCAAACCCTGCTGAGTCGCACTGCACATTTGGACAAAGTATCCCGCAAGTTATGGCTGCTTCCTGTTTCTGCTGCTGCACCTATGTCTACCAGGAGCATGTCCGGTTCTGCACCTCTACCTCAGCGATATGTGGGGGGCGCGATCCTTTTTAGATGCAGAGGGTTTTTTTAACCAGGTGGGCATTTACTCTTGAGATGTTACCTCAGGCGGTTTCCCTCTGACAGAGCTAAGGTGGGATTTCTCATCTCGTTACTCTCTGACACAGCTCTTGCCTGGGCTAATCACTTGTGGGAGACTATAAACCTGTGATTTCAAATTACCCTGAATTTGTGGCTTCCTTCGAAGGGTATTTGATGTTCCGGCTTGCTCCTCCTCTGCTGCTAAACGACTCATGTCCCATTCAAGCAAGGTACAAGATCTGTTGCTCAGTATGCTATTGAGGTCCGTACGCTTGCCGCAGAGGTAGGTTTGACAATGAAGCCCTTGTTTGCCGCCTTCTTTCATGGGCACTCTGATGTGATTAAAGCCGAAGTTGCTGCACGACGATTTACCAGAGATCTCGAGGCATTGGTGTCTTTTTTGATCCTAATTGACATCAGACTCAGAGAGAGGACCTCTTTCAAGGAGCGCTTGCGGACGCCTCCTGTTTCCGTTGTCTCCCTACGTGTTCATTCCCACCCATGCCCTCCTCTCCTCCCATGCCTCCTGGTCCCGAAGTCACCAGGTACTGCTGAGTCAATGCAGCTGGGATTCATGCATCTCTCCGTGGCGGAGAGGGCCTTTAGAAGGAGGGAGGGGCTCTGCCACTATTGTGGGTTACAGGGCCACCTTTTGAAGGCTTGTCATACACGGCCGGGAAACGCTCACACCTAAGGTCCTGTCGAGGGGCAGACCTTGGGTGGTTTATCCTCGTCCCCGGAACCGCTTAAGGAGAAACCTTTGGTCACGGTTGTCCTTTCCTGGGTGGACTTCTCCATAGTCACTCAGGCTCTTGTTGACTCCGGTGCTGCGGGCTATTTCATTGACAGTGTTTTTGTATCAAAGCACTCCATTCCTGTTTTGCCTCAGTCCCGTTCCCTTGCTATTGAGGCCATTGATGGCAGGCCCCTTCAGCCTGCACTCGTTGCTCACGAAACTGCTCCATTGTCCATGGCTGTTGGGGCTCTCCATTTTGAAACCCTCCAGTTCCAGTAATATACTCTCCGCATTTTCCCGGCTGTTCTGGGTTATCCCTGGCTCCAAAAGCACAATCCCAGTCTCGACTGGCCGCAGGTTCGAAATTTTGTTGTGGTCCCCCGCAATGTATTTCCACTTGTCTCGGAAACCAGTTAAAGTCTTGTGCACTTCTTTGGTATCTCAATTGCCAGAGGAGTGCCGAGAGTTCCTAGACGTGTTTGACAAGGTGCGTGCCGGTGCGTTGCCTCCTCACCGGTCTTACGATTGTGCCATAGACCTGCAACCCGGAGCCATTCCTCCTCGGGGGCCGGGTGTACCCTCCGTCTGTTGCAGAGAATTGTGCTATGGAGGAGTATGTTGCCGATGCTCTGTCGCGGGGGATCATTCGCAAATCCTGCTCTCCTGCAAGGGCTGGCTTCTTCTTTGTGAAGAAAAAGGGGTGGCGAGTTAACACCAGGTATCGATTATAGGGTCTTAATCGTCTTACCATTAAGAATATTTACCCTATTCCGCTCATTATGGAACTCTTTGAGTGCCTCAAGGGAGCTACGGTCCTTTACTAAACATGATTTGAGAGGAGCGTACAATCTCGTTAGGATTAAGGAGGACCACGAATGGAAAGCAGCATTTAACACCAGGAGCGGGCATTATGAGTATCTTGTAATGCCCTTTGGCCGGCCTACTGTAATGCTCCTGCTGTTTTCAGGAATTTATTAATGATGTCCCTACGAGATATGTTGCAAACAGTGTGTTGTGGTGTACTTAGACGACATCCTCATACACTCACCCACACTAAGACTCATCGTTCTTATGCTACACGGGTTCTTCACTACGTGAGAACAGCCTGTTATGTAAACTCGAGAAATGTTCATCAGACTCTAGTGACCTTCCTACGTTATGTTACTCTCCGTTGCAGGGTTCTCCATGGATCCTGACAAGTTATCTGCAGTTCTGCAGTGGCCTCGCCCAGTTGGTCTTCGGTCTATTCAACATTTTTTGGGGTTCGCCAATTACTATAGAAAGTTTATTAAAAACTTTTCTTCCTTGGTCAAATCTATCACCGACATGACCCGTAAAGAGAATAATCCACTCCATTGGTCACCTACTGCCATTAAGGACTTTGATAGTCCTTAAGACTGCCTTTCGTTCTTGAGGTCGATGCGTCTGAGACTGGACTAGGTGCCCTCTTGTCTCAACGTCCCTACACCTGACGGTTCCTTGCATCCGTGTGGTTTCTTCTCTAAGAAATTGTCTCCAACGGAATGCAATTATGAAATTGGTGACAGGGAATTACTGGCCATAATTTTGGCACTTAAGGAATGGAGGCATCTTCTCGAGGGTACTAGCGAGTCAGTGCCTCATCTCTTACTGACCACAAGAATTTAACTTATCTATCTGAAGCAAAACGTTTGTCGCCCTGACAGGCCAGATGGGCACTATTTTTGTCTCGGTTTAATTATGTGGTCTCCTACCTGCCTGGTAGTAAGAATGTTAGGGCTGTTGCCTCTCTCGACAATTTTCGCCTCTGTTCAAGGAGTCTGTACCTACTCCTGTTATTCCTCCTGACCATATTTTTACCATATGTACTAATTTGACTTCTCCCCTTGGGGAAGGAGATCCTGGCTGCACAAACCAATGCACCTCCTGAGAAACCTAGTGGAAAGTGTTTTGTTCCTGAGAATCTTCGACACTAAACTTTTGCACACTTACCACTATCCTAAAACCGCAGGTCACCCAGGCAAGAACCAAATGATTTGGTCCTGTCACTCGACAATTCCTGGTGGCCAGGTCTTCGTTCTGATGTTGCTGCGTATGTTGGCCCTCCTGCTCAGTTTGTGCACAAAATAAGACTCCTCGACATCTTCCTGTGGGTCTTCTTCAACCCCCCCTTTTGCCTAATGGTGAGCGTCCTTAGACACATCTTTCCATGGACTTCATTGTCGAGCTCCCTGTTTCCAATGGCAATAACTGTTATCCTTATGGTGGTTGACCGTTTTTCTAAAATTCACATGGCATTCCCTTGATGAAGCCTGCCTACCGCTCAGGAGCTTGCTTCAATTTTTGCCCGGGAGGTCTTCCGTTTACATGGGTTACACAAGGAGATAGGTGTCCGGACCGGGGTAGCCAGTTTGTCTTCAAGATTTTGGCGTTCCTTTTGTGCTCAAATGGGGATCCAGGTTTCCTTCTCCTCAGCATATCACCCTCAATCCAATGGGGTTGCGGAACGGGTCTAATCAAGCTCTGGAACAGTTCCTCTGTTGCTATGTCTCAGATTACCACAATAATTGGTCTGAACTGTTACCTTGGGCAGAGTTTGCTCGTAATAGTGCTATTAATGCTTCCTCCCAAGTTTTCCCCGTTCATGGCGAATTATGGGTTTCACCATCCTTGTTGCCTGATTCATTCATGTCTCAGGGTATTCCGGCTTTGGAGGAGCATCTCCGGCAACTCCGTTCACGTGGGGTGCAGATTCAGGATTGCCTACATCGTTCTATGCTAGCGCCAAAAGTTCAGGCTGATTGTACGGCGTCTGCCCGCACCTTCCTACCAGGTTGGTGAGAGTTTGGCTGTCCTCCCGCAACTTGAACCTTCGTGTGCCTTCAATAACTTGGCTCCCCGTTATGTTGGTCCCTTTCGAATACTCCGACGGGGTTAATCCTGGTGGGCCTACGCTCTTGACCTTCCTCCTGCCTATACAGCATCTCCAATGTTTTTCATGTCTCCCTCTTGAAACAATTGGTTTGTAATCGGTTTACCACTGTGTTGCCTCGTCCCCCCATCCTATATTTGTTGACAACCATGAGGAGTATGAGGTCAGCAGCATTATTGACTCTCGTATGTCCAGGGGCCGTAGTACAGTATTTGGTTCACTGGAGGGGCTATGGTCCGTAGGAGCGTTCTTGGTTCCCGCCTCTGATGTTCATGCTCCTGCCCACCTCGTGCCTTCCATGCCCATTTCCCCAATAAGCCTTTTGTCCTCCCGCGGGGGAGGGGTCATGAGGGGAGGGTACTGTCAGGGTTTTTTCCCCTGTTGTGTTTGCCATGTGCTGCTGGCAGCCATTTTACTCACCTCTCATCCTGACTATGGTGCATTGTGGGGGATGCTGCTCATTTCCTGCACTTCATTTTATGGCCAGACTGGTGAGCATCATCCATGTGAGACAGGATGCAGTCTCAGAATTGTGATGTCATCACTTATTATTTTACAAGGGCCTCTGTTCAGTAGCTTTGCATTTGCGTTGTCCTCAGACTCGTTTGTGAGAGTTCCTGTGGTATTACCTGGACTGCTGACGCCTTCCTTTCATGGTTCATGATCCCCTGGCTTTTTCCTGACTCTGCTGTTTTCCTTGTTCCCTGATTCCCGGCTCGGTCTGTGACTATTCGCTTTGGCTCCTGACTTGGCTCGTCTGACTACCAGCTCTGGTTTTGACTCCTGCTCGTTATTTGACTTGTGGACCTTTTTATTATTTTTTGCTATTAATAAAGGTGTGATTATTTTTGCACTTCTCGTCTCAGTCTGATCCTGGCAGTCTGACATCCTTCCATTCACTTAACCCTATAGAATACATACGCCTCTCTCCCTACAAATAGCTATATATCCCACACTGATAGTATATACTTATCTCTGTGAAGTCTTGAACATGCTCAGTAGGAGCTGGTGATTTAAAAAGTTTAAATATAAAAAGTATGTGCACATTTTGTTAATGGAAGTAAATTGGAAAGTTGTTTAAAATTACATGCTCATATCTTAATAATGAAAGTTTAATTTTGACTTGAGTGTCCCTTTAATCAGATCTCGCTTTGTGCTATCTTGTTGTGAATCCTTGTTTAATGAAGATAACATTGTGACAAATTTAATAAGATATTGATTACCTAGAATATATATTTATTAATTATCTGTTATTATTTAAAGTCATTTAAAGGGTGCACAAATGCTGTAATAAATTAGATCATTTTATTATTTTACCACTGATTGTATATAACTATGTAGATAATACAAAGAAACCAGAAGCGCCACATGGCCTAGCACTGTGTATACTGTTGTAGATGATATATGAGAAATTTGCACTTACATTTGATGATGCACCCCTCTTGGTGCAAATGGAGCAGGCTGGAATCTAAGTCACCCAGCAGACGGCCTCCGATGTGGCTCAAACTTTAATGGTCTCAGGATGGGATATCACAGTATAAGAACACCAAATATCAGGTTTATAGTAGATAAAAACAACAGCCTGTAAAAGGATATAATATAACAGAAGCCCACATGCCACACACCCTCTCACTATATGGGACCTTAAATATTTTTATTTTATTATATCATCCTGTTTATTGTATTCAGTTGTTCACCTTTGTTTACAGAGTGTTATAATATATCACTGATTTCCATTAGCCCAAGGGTGCCTCCTATTTATTTATTCTTTTATATAACTATGTGTTTAACTCCTGCAACGTCAGCTCTAGAGCAGCACTGTAATACTGGGAGCTAAGCCGATCAAATCTTGTGAGCCAATGACAAGAGACAATGTATGTAAACACTCTATCAGCAGTCAGCTCCCAGTAGTTCAGTTATGCTGCTGGGAATATGTACATATTCTTTTTCAAGCAAAGGATATCTGCAAAGGATATCAAAAGAAAAAAAGTAAATTTGAAAGTGAAATTAAAAGTGTCATAAAAACATAATTTATGCTTACCTGATAAATTTATTTCTCTTGTGATGTATCGAGTCCACGGATTCATCCATACTTGTGGATATTCTCCTTCTTACAGGAAAGTGGCAAAGAGAGCACCCACAGCAGAGCTGTCTATATAGCTCCTCCCTTAGCTCCACCCCAAGTCATTCGACCAAGGCTAGGAAGAAAAAGGAGAAAGAACTATAGGGTGCAGTGGTGACTGAAGTTTTTAAAATAAAAATATACTGCCTGTCTTAAATAAACAGGGCGGGCCGTTGGACTCGATACATCACAAGAGAAATAAATTTATCAGGTAAGCATAAATTATGTTTCTCTTGTAAGATGTATCGAGTCCACGGATTCATCTCATACTTGTGGGGATACCAATACCAAAGCTTTAGGACACGGATGAAGGGATGGACAAGACAGGTACCTTAAACGGAAGGCACCACTGCTTGTAGAACCTTTCTCCAAAAAATAGCCTCGAAGAAGCAAAAGTATCGAATTGTAAAATTTGGAAAAAGTATGAAGCGAAGACCAAGTCGCCGCCTTACGAATCTGTTCAACAGAAGCCTCATTTTTAAAAGCCATGTGGAAGCCACTGCTCTAGTAGAATGAGCAGTAATTATTTCTAGGAGGCTGCTGGCCAGCAGTCTCATATGCCAAACGGATAATGCTTTCCAGCCAAAGGAAAGAGATAGCCGTAGCCTTTTGACCTCTCCATTTACCAGAATAAACAACAAACAATGAAGATGTTTGACGGAAATCCTTAGTTGCTTGTAAGTAGAACTTTAAAGCACGAACACATCAAGAATGTGCAACAGACGTTCCTTCTTTGATGAAGAATTAGGACACAGTGAAGGAACAACAATTTCCTGATTGATATTCCTATTAGAAACAACCTTAGGAAGAAACCCAGGTTTGGTACGCAAAACCACCTTATCTGCATGAAAAACAGAGGTAAGGTGAGTCACACTGTAAAGCAGATAACTCAGAAACTCTTCGAGCCGAAGAGATAGCTACTAAAAACAAAACTTTCAAGATAGAAGCTTAATATCTATGGAATGCATAGGTTCAAACGGAACCCCTTGAAGAACTTTAAGAACTAAGTTTAGCTCCATGGTGGAGCAACAGGTTTAAATACAGGCTTGATCCTGACCAAGGCCTGACTAAATGCTTGAACGTCTGGGACACTCAGCCAGACGTTTGTGTAAAAGAATAGACAAAGCAGATATTTGTCCTTTTAAGGAACTAGCTGATAATCCCTTCTCCAATCCTTCTTGGAGAAAAGACAATATTCTAGGAATCCTAATCTTACTCCAAGAGTAACCCTTGGATTCACACCAATAAAATATTTGCGCCAAATCTTATGATAAATCTTCCTGGTGACAGGCTTTCTAGCTTGAATCAGGGTAGATCAATGACCGACTCAGAGAACCACCGCTTTGATAGAATCAGGCGTTCAATCTCCAAGCAGTCAGACGCAGAGAGAATTAGATTTGGATGTGTGAATGGACCTTGGATTAGAAGTCCTGCCTCATTGGCAGAGTCCACGGGGGAACCGATGACATGTCCACTAGGTCTGCATACCAAGTCCTGCGTGGGCCACGCAGGTGCTATCAGAATCACTGAAGCTCTCTCTTGCTTGATTCTGGCAACCTAGACGTGGGAGGAGAGAAAACGGTGTGAAATACATAGGCCAGATTGAAAGGACAGGGCACTGCTAGAGCATCTATCAGTACCTGCCTGAGGATCCCTTGACCGGGATCCGTATCTTGGAAGCTTGGCATTCTGACGAGATGCCATCAAATCCAATTCCGGTCTGCCCATCTGAGGAATCAATGAGGCAAATACCTCCGGGTGAAGTTCCCACTCTCCCAGATGAAAAGTCTGTCGACTTAGAAAATCTGCTTCCCAGTTCTCTACCCCTGGGATGTAGATCGCTGACAGATGACAAGAGTGGGCCTCTGCCCAATTGATTATATTGGATACTTCTATCATCGCTAAGGAACTCCTTGTTCCCCCTGATGATTGACATATGCCACAGTCGTTATGTTGTCCGACTGGAATCTGATGAATTTGGCCGAAGCCAACTGAGGCCATGCCTGAAGCACATTGAATATTGCTCTCAGTTCCAGAATATTGATTGGAAGTAGAGACTCCACCTGAGTCCAAACACCCTGAGCCTTCAGGGAGTTTCCAAACTGCACCCCAGCCCAGAAGGCTTGGCATCTGTTTTTCACTATCACCCACTCCGGCTGCGGAAACACATTCCCTGTGACAGGAGGGTCCTGAGACAACCACCAGAGAAGATATCTCTGGTCTCCTGGTCCAGATGCAGTTAGAGGAGATAAATCTGCATAATCCCCATTCCACTGTTTGAGCATGCATAGTTGCAGTGGTCTGAGGTGTAGGCGGGCAAAAGAACTATGTCCATTGCCGCTACCATGAGTCCGATTACCTCCATACACTGAGCCACTGATGGCCGAGGAATGGAATGAAGAGCTCGGCAAGTGGTTAAGATTTTGATTTTCTGATCCTCCATCATTTCTACCGAGTCTATCAGAGTCCCTCAGGAAGGGAAACCTCTTGTGAGAGGGAAGAGAGAACTCTTTTTTATGTTCACCTTCCACCCCGTGATGATCTCAGAAAAGCCAACACGATGTCCGTGTTGAGACTTTGCGCTTAGACTGGAAAGTCGACGCCTGACTCAAGATGTCAACTAGATAAGGCGCCCACTGCTATGCCCACGCGGTCTTAGAACGCCAAAAGGGACCCTAGCACCATTGTGAAAATTCTGGTAGCCCTGGCCAACCTGAAGGGAAGGGCCACGAACTGGTAATGCCTGTCCAGAAAGGCGAATCTGAGGATTGATGATGATCTCTGTGAATAGGGAAGTGTAGATATGCATCTTTTAAGTCCACGGTAGTCATATATTGACCCTCCTGGATCAACGGTAGAATAGTCCGAATAGTCTCCATCTTGAATGATGGTACTCTGAGGAATTTGTTTAGAATTTTGAGATCCCAAGATTGGTCTGAAAGTTCCCTCTTTTTTGGGAACCACAAACAGGTTGGAGTAAAACCCTAGCCCTTGTTCCGCTTTTGGAACTGGGCGTATTACTCCCATGGTATGTAGGTCTTCTACAAAGTGCAAGAATGCCTCTCTTTTGTCTGGTTTGCAGACAATTGAGAAATGTGAAATCTCCCCCTTGGGGGAGAGTCTTTGAAGTCCAGAAGATATCCCCTGGGACACAATTTCTAAGGCCCAGGAACCGTGAACATCTCTTGCCCAAGCCTGAGCGAAGAGAGAGAGTCTGGCCCCCTACTAGATCCGGTCCCAGATCGGGGGCTACCCCTTCATGCTGTCTTAGAGGCAGCTGCAGGCTTCTTGGCCTGTTTACCCTTGTTCCAAGCCTGGTTAGGTCTCCAGACTGACTTGGATTGGGCAAAATTCCCCTCTTGCTTTGCAGCAGGGGAAGCTTAAAGCGGGACCACCCTTGAAGTTCCAAAAGGAACGAAAATTATTTAGTTTGGTCCTCATTTTATTTGTTCTATTCTGAGTGAGGGCATTGCCTTTCCCTCCAGTGATTTCTGAATAATCTCTTTCAGTTCGGGCTGCGAATAGGGTCTTTCCTTTGAAAGTGGATGTTTCAACAGTTTAGATTTTGATGACACATCAGCAGACCAGGACTCAAGCCATAATGCCCATGCATGCTAAAAATGGCAAAACCTGAATTTTTTTGCCGCTAATTTAGCCAGTTGGAAAGCGGCATCTGTAATGAAAGAATTAGCCAACTTAAGGGCCTTAATTCTGTCCATAATATCCTCTAATGGAGTCTCCATCTGAAGAGCCTCGAACCAAAAAGCAGCAGCAGTAGTTACAGGAACAAGGCACGCAATAGGTTGGAGAGGAAAATCTTGATGAACAAAAATTTTCTTCAGGAGACCCTCTAATTTTTTTATCCATAGGATCTTTGAAAGCACAACTGTCTTTGATAGGTATAGTTTTGTACGCGTAGTCAGAGTAGAAATAGCTCCCTCCACCTTAGGAACTGTCTGCCACGAGTCCGCATGGTGTCAGATATGGGAAACATTTTCTTAAAACAGGAGAGGGGAGCGAACGGAATACCTGGTCTATCCCACTCCTTAGTAACAATATTCACAATCCTCTTAGGGACTGGAAAAAACATCAGTGAAACAGGAACCTCTAAGTATTTGTCCATTTTACACAATTTCTCTGGGATCCACTATAGGGTCACAATCATCTAGAGTCGCTAATACCTCCCTGAGCAATAAGCGGAGGTGTTTCAAGCTTAAATTTAAAGGCCGTCATATCAGAATCTGTCTGAGGGAGCGTCTTTCCTGAATCAGAAATTTCTCCCTCAGATAACAAATCCCTTACCCCTACTTCAGAACATTGTGAGGGTATATCGGATACGGCTACTAAAGCGTCAGACGGCTCAGCATTTGTTCTTAAACCAGAGCTGTCACGCTTTCCTTGTAAGAATCTAAAACAAATGGGGGAGGGGTGCGCTCAGAGATCAGAGCTGTGAGTGGGACTATCTATAATAGCCGATAGCTAATACTGTGGTTTCATTCCGTGGATTAAATGTAAATATTTAATGTATATATTTAAAGGCTCATTACTGGTAACCTATAATGTGTGTGGTTATCCGTGGTTTTAGGCAATATATATTGTGGGAGGTTCCTCAGTAGGATATGGTCCAAATTGGTGTACAGTGTGATGTGATACAAATTGGTGTATGAATACACTGTGATACAAGATAGCAATGCTATAATAAAGCAATATTCAAATAGCGGAGAAAAGCGATATGTGATGTGCAGAAAAAGACAGGGTGCGTATAATGAGTAAAATATATTTTACTACAAATAGATAATAATCTGTTATACAGATATGTGTATATGTGTGAATACATCCAGGTTATTTAAAACAATTCAGGTTATTTAAACAAATATGCATAACAAATAAAATGAACAATTATATAGATCAAATCAACTGATGCAACTGTGCCATTAATATGTCAGTAAAATTGCTTGTCAGCATAGACAGAAAAAACGCACTAAGGCTGGCTGTTATGTTATGGACCACTCTTGTCCGTACCAAATTAAGTCCTTGACATATTAAGTCCTTGAAAAGATATCACAATTGCAGTTCAGCATGAAATATAAAAGATTAAAATTTAAAAGTTGTTGGCCACAACTATTTGTAGGGATCCAAGGAGCTAACTTCCTGTTTATGTAGCTTATAGTATCCCGTTAATGAAATAAAATTACCGACCTTTTATAAAAAAAAACTAATAAAAGAAATCAAAATTCATTAAATCATAAAAATAATTACTTATATAAAGATTACACAATAAAGCAACTTCTGATGAATATAATCAACATAATAAGTGGACAAATAAAGAAAACTATAGACTACACAACCAGATGAGAATAATTATAGACAACAGTATAAAAGAAATTACATGTCCCACGATCAAAGAAATAGGAGAGACCAAGATTTAAGGGGACACCAGGACTACATCCAAGACTGGGATAATAGAAAGGAAATAGAGAGACCCTATTATAGACATAATAGAGAGAAATATAACTCAAATTGGGAGAAATAGAGAAGATACAATAATGACTGGGATAGGAGACAATATTGGAGGGCACCAATATATAATCAAGATACACATTTTCAAAGAAGACCAGATGATAGACACTACTATCATAATGAACACAACTCCTATTACAATAGACAAAACCAACTTTAGACATAATGACGACAGACATTACTATCATGAGGGACAACAAATCAAATTATAATGGACGCCAAGGAAAAAGTGAGAGAACAGGTAATACACACCAAAACATTGAACTTAAAAACAGATATGAAGTATTAAGTACTACAAATGAAAACAAAAAATCCACAATTTTTTTAGAGATAAGACAAGAACAACCATCCACATCAAAAAATGTCAAGTTAGAGAATCAGGAAAGGTTAAAAAACCAAAAGAGAAGAAGACCAGAGGATGTAGAGGAGGGGGGGGGGGGAAGAACCCACAGGAAACCACAAGAAATCGAGATAAAGATAATACGACTGCAAAAAGTGAGAACGATACCCCCGATAGTAATAATGGTATATTTAATCTGAGTGATAAAATATTAAACAAAGAACAAAAAACACATTTTAACAAAAGGATTATCCTTTGCTCCCATCTACTAGATTAAATAAATTTAACACCCTAATTAATGCTAACCAATTCATATGCAAATTAACCCTTAAAAGACATTTTTTTAAAATCCACTAGAAAGGCAAACACCTAAAACAGAATATTTACATACATCACTTAAACCGAAATCACAATACTACCCAACACAAGATAAAGGAAAACATATTGAGATGTTTGAGAAATTGATAAAGAAGACATACAAAAATGTGAAATTAATAAAAGGAAACCATTAAATCTCACTAAGAAAGAAAAAATTATCCTCAAAGAACTTAAAGATGACCCATCAATTACAATAAAGCAAGCTGATAAGGGAGGAGGGGTAGTAGTACTAAACACTAAAGATTATATAAAAGAAGCAGAAAGAATATTAGGAGACACAGACACCTACAAAAAACTACCATTTAATCCTCATTCAAAAACAAATAAAAAAGTTTGAGAGTATCTTGAATGAAGCTAAACAAAACAGAAATAATAAACAATCAAGAACATCAATTCTTAAATATTACACATCCTAAAACTCCTGTTTTTTACTACCTCCCAAAAATACATAAGACTTTAGACCACCCACCAGGACGACCCATAATTTCAGGGTATCGGCAGTTTAACCTCCAACATGTCACAATATGTAGATACATTCCTACAAAGATATGTTACACAATTTACCATCATACCTCAAGGACACACTGATTTTCTGAATACCATAACAAATATAAAGTGGCAAAAACAGACTTCACATTAGTCACTTGCGATGTGAATTCGCTTTATACCTAATATACAACATGAATTAGGTATTGCATCTTCAGAACATTTCTCAATTTAGATTATGAAATGAAACACCACAAATAAAATTTTATTATAGATTGTATAACATTCATTTTGGAAAAATAACTACTTTAACTTTAACAACACTTTTATTTGCAACTAAAAGGCACCGCTATGGGCACGAGGTTTGCACCCAGTTAATGCAAATTTATTTATGGGGAGGTTTGAAGAAGAACACATTTTTCACTCCCCATGGGGTGCAAACCTCGTGCTCTACAAGCGATTTATCGATGATATATTTTTCATCTGGAAAGGTGACGTTGAATTACTACACCTGTTCCTTGAGGATATCAATTCCAACAATTGGGGAATAAAATTTACTCATGAATATAGTAAAGAACACATACACTTTCTTGATGTCCAAATTAAGATTACTAATAATACTATCACTACTGAAACATCTTTCAAACCCACCGATACTAATAGTTACTTACATCCAGATAGCTGCCATCTCAACAAATGGATCAATAATATACCTAAGGGTCAATTTTATAGAATAAAGAAAAACTGTTCAGAAGATCAAACTTTCCTTACACAAGCTAAGACACTAGAAAATAAATTTCAGGACAAAGGATATGGAGATAATATAATCAAAGAAGCAAAAGCACAAGCAATAAAAAAAGATAGAACAGAATTATTAAAGTATAAGAAGAAGGATGCCAATAAAAATACAAATAATCAAATATCATTCATAACAGAATATAATGAAGACCATAAAACTATAAAAAAGATCCTAGATAAGCACTGGCATATAATTAAAGAAAGATCCAATCCTGTCAGACATTATAGACCCATACCCTACTATAATATATAGAAAAACAAAAAAATTAAAGAGCATACTAGCACCTAGCCAGTCAATAAAAAAAACATGAAATCAAGACAAACAAGATTTACTAGGAAATAATCTCCAAGGCTTCTATCCTTAGTAACAGCTGTAAAGCTTGCAAATTTGGTAAAAAAGATAAAGAAGTGATATCCTCCAACAATAATTATAAACATCTGATAAGAGAAACAATCAGGATTGTTCAGACATTAATGTAATCTTACCTAATACAATGCCAATGCAAATTACAGTATTTAGGACAAACTAGTAGACCTCTACACGACAGAATAAGAGAACATCTCTCAAATATAAAACGTGGTAACTGTAAACACTTACTCTCAAAACATTTTACAGAAATACACCATAAGAAACCAATAGGTTTTCAATATTGGGGTATTAAAAAAGTTTTGAATAACAGAGGAGGAGATATAGAGAATATTTTACTATTAAAAGAAGCGGAATTAATATTCAAATTTAACACATTGACACCGAATGGTCTCAATGCAGAACTTAACTTGAATCCTTTTATATAAAGTTAACACAGATATTCCACTAAATAGTTTCTATAGAATATGTAATTTCCAAACATATCCCAATAGAACTATTCCACCATTCCTGTACCATATACATAAAACAAAACAAATATAACATATACATAAAATAAATATAAGGTTTAATCTCAACCTTGACATATGGCAATCTATTGACCTATATTGTATTATAATAGTTCCCCTACTAGTGTGATCCTTCTAAATATATACTCATTGTGTCTTTCCATATTTAATTATTTTGATGTACATTCTCATCCATTTATCGGTATAGACTTGAATTTGTGTAACAGTAAATATATGCCAAATTTTATAAGCACTTAGCGTAACATACTGTTTGAGCGCAATATTGTTATTATTTTATATGTCATTGTTTTATATGCAGAGTGACACTTGTGTGCCATTATTTTACTCTGATATTATCAGTTTCTTACTACCATTAATTCTACTAGATGCATAGACAAATATCGCTTGTCATTTGATATCTTGGGAGGAGTTTTCCAACGCCCAGAACACTAGAAATAGAGCCAGAGGAAACACACAAGAATAGGAAGTCTTGATAAAGGCGCATACCCAGCGCTGAAACGCGTAGATTTTTACAATCTAGTGTGATCGAATTTGGCTCCAGCAAGAAAACCCTACAAAACCGCTATTGCACCACTCCCCCAAACGACCCGGCTATCCGATTGGCCCTCCGAGGACCACGTGACTACTTTGTGTAAACGTCAGGGTAGGAAGGGACTGACCGGGAAATTCAAAGGTGAGACGCTCACAAATCATCACAGCTACACGGCCGAACGGAGACGCCATCCCGGGTCAATTACAACCTTCCCATAACCCACGGAATTGGAAGAGGAGGGTAAGGGATATTGGGTAGTCCGGTAGGGGTGAGCATCATAAGAACTATGGCATAATTTTATTTCATAACGGGGATACTATAAGCTACATAAACAGGAAGTTAGGCTCCTTTGGATCCCTACAAATAGTTGTGGCAACAACTTTTAAATTTGTAATCTTTTATATTTCATGCTGAACTGCAATTGTGATATCTTTTCAAGGGACTTAATTGGTCAAGGACTTAATTTGTACGGACAAGAGTGTCCATAACATAACAGCCAGCCTTAGTGCGTTTTTTCTGTCTATGCTGACTGTTACGGTACCAACTGTGTACCAAGGGTTAACCCCAGATGAACAATGTCCTGCATAGACAATCAGCAATTCACAACCAGCCAGTTTCAGGTTTAAAACAGAATAACATTTATTAAAAGGCAGCACACAGATTTATACAGGTTTTTGACCCCCCCTCAGATGGGGGTGTGAAAGAATGTTGTACATTAGATAATAGGGGAGAAGCGCCCTTGACATGATACAATAGAATTATATTACTTAAATACTTTACTTAGGCAGATAACAACTTAAAACACATTTGGCTTGTCTTATCACCTAGCGTCTGTTCTCTGAGGGTGATTAAACAATGGCCTGTTTTATTACTTAAATGTAATTATAGCACACAATAGCTGGGGCCAGAAAACCTGTCTTTAGAAATTAGATTCTTAAAGCTAAACACAGTTAACTCTTTCAGTCCTGACAGAAGGGTCTGTCACATAGCTCCCCCCTTGTGGAAACACTCCGGCAGACCCGGCCTTGACCCTTTTGCGGGTCAACCTGGGGATGACCGGACTAGGAGGTGGTAGGCATGTCAGTTTGCTGGGACAATCCATCTGTATTCCCGTTATGAGAGAGATCCCTGTCTGTATAAATAAGGGTTCAACCTCTTCAGTGCCCCGACTAGGGCTAAACAGTCCTTCAAAATATCATCGGCTTCTTTACGTGGTTTTTGTACCTGCTCTTTATAGGTATCCACAATCCCTTCATTACTGACATAGGGTGCCCTTGAGTTGCTGCACCTCCCTATGAGCCAGTGTCAGCTTCTCCTCCAGTGTCACTAAGTTTGTCCTTAATGTTTCATGTTCCCACTCTCAAGCTGGTGCTTTCTGCAGTCTGTCCGGTGCAGCTTGTCTAGCAGAGATTCCTGTTCTAAACTTGCTTTTTCCTCTGCACTCCTCTTCTCTCCCGCTAGCACTGTTGCATGATTATTTAACGTGACCATTTTATCCTCTACGTGACTCTTCTCCTTCATCAGCGCATTGTAACGTGACTCCCACATATCAATAGCGGATAGAGATTTACTGAGCTCAGCGTCCTGGGGCTTAGCAGCGAGGGGGGTCAGTCTCTGCTCGCACGGATCTGAGCACGGGTAGTCACAGGGTTAACATCAGCGGGACCCATGGGAGCATAGGCAGAAACAAGGGGGACCAAGGTATTTCCAAGGAGAACATCAGCTGGTAAATCCTTCATGACCCCCACATTCACAGGTCTAGCGCCCACTCCCCAATCCAAATGTACACCTGGGCAACAGGGTAGGCGGATCACAGTGCCCCCTGCTACCCTCACAGCCACAGTGGTGTCTCCTGGTGTGCTGTTTCTCAGACACCAAGTTCTTCGAAGCAGGTCATGGTAGCACCAGTATCCATAGACCACTGACCTCCTTCCCATTCACTTTAACCAGTTGCCGGTTATTCCGGTGGGCAGCTTGCACAAGGTCTGCCTCATGTAGGATGCCCCAGCATTCTTGCGCCTCTACGTAGCGGGCCGCAGGCTGAGGATTACGTGGGATTCCGCTAGCGGGTCTTCTCCAGGACTGTGCTTGGTTCGCTGCGTTTAGGGGACACTCTGGTCTTTTGTGCCTAGTTGCTTACATCCGAAAGCACCGAATAGGTTGTGAGTAGCCCGCGAATTGAACCGGGGCTCTCTGAGGGTAGTTCGGTGGCCCGAGACCGTGTGGTTATAGCGGTGCGCTGGGGGTTGGTAACTGGCAGGTGCTGGGGGTGACTGGGGGTCTGTACTCCACTCTGGCAGGGGGCTTAGTGGTAGCAGTGTCCAGTTTGCGGGCATCCGTATACTCATCTGCCCAAGCGAGCCGCTTCATGCAGGGTGGAGGTTTACGGTCCCGAACCCACTCTCTAACTCCTGCGGGTAACTTGTCGAAGCAATGTTCCAACAGGAATAGCTGCAGCACCTCTTCCCCAGATACGGCTTGGCACCCCGCTATCCAGTGAGCTGCTGTGCGGTGCAACCTTACATGCCACTCAAGGTAGGAATCTCCAGCTACTTAATACAGTGTCCTCTGAACCGCCTCCGGGTATGCCTCCGGTGTAACCGCATACCTGGAGAGCAGAGCCTCTTTTACAGTATTATAATCCCCGACTTCCTCATCTGGAATGGCCCGAAAAGCCTCACTGGCCCGGCGGATAATTTTCCGGATAATATCGTGACCCAGTCCTCTGCGGGTACCTTGTGTAGTGCACATTGCCTCTCAAAATCTGCAAGGTACCCCATCAATCTCTCCTTCTGTTTCCAGGAAGTTTTTAAAAGCTGCAAAATTTACTTTTCCCTTTTCCACTGGGGTTGCTGTGACTTGGGCTGCTGCAGCGCCGCTTTGGCGAAGTAGGTTGGCCCTCCACAGCTGCTATGACCCGGTCGATAATTTCGGCAGATGGGTTGGGGCCATAATATGCCAGTCTTATTTTAACCGCCCGATCAAAGCTTGCTTCTTCAGGGGTTCTGTCTGATATGCTGGGCCCATTGGTTCCTTCTGTCCCTGGTACTCTTTCCATCTTAGTCAGTATTGTAATAATCCCCCTCTTCCTGAGGTTACTGGCTTGTGTAGTTGCTCTTCTGGGCGATAAGGATTCTCCCGTCGCTTGCCACCAATGTTACGGTACCAACTGTGTACCAAGGGTTAACCCCAGATGAACAATGTCCTGCATAGACAATCAGCAATTCACAACCCAGCCAGTTTCAGGTTTAAAACAGAATAACATTTATTAAAAGGCAGCACACAGATTTATACAGGTTTTTGACCCCCCCTCAGATGGGGGTTGAAAGAATGTTGTACATTAGATAAAAGGGAGAAGCGCCCTTGACATGATACAATAGAATTATATTACTTAAATACTTTACTTAGGCAGATAACAACTTAAACACATTTGGCTTGTCTTATCACCTAGCGTCTGTTCTCTGAGGGTGATTAAACAATGGCCTGTTTATTACTTAAATGTAATTATAGCACACAATAGCTGGGGCCAGAAAACCTGTCTTTAGAAATTAGATTCTTAAAGCTAAACACAGTTAACTCTTTCAGTCCTGACAGAAGGGTCTGTCACACTGACAAGCAATTTTACTGACATATTAATGGCACAGTGCATCAGTTGATTTGATCTATATAATTGTTCATTTTATTTGTTTGCATATTTGTTTTAAATAACCTGGATTTGTTTTAAATAACCTGGATGTATTCACACATATACACATATCTGTATAACAGATTT
>NC_069503.1:115852623-115955123 GCF_027579735.1 Bombina bombina
TCACAATGACACTTTTATTATTCAAATTAAAACAACTTTCCAATTTCCTTCTATTATCAAATCTGCTTTATTAACTTGAAGACCTTTGTGGCAAATCATATAATGCACTTTGGTGCGCTAGCTGCTGATTAGTGGCACATACAAGCCTACTTGTCATTGGCTCACCTTATGTGCTCAGCTAGCTCCCAGAAGTGCAATGCTGCTGCTTCAATAAAAAGCTATCTAGAGAATGAAGAACTATCATAATATAAGTAAATTGGAAAGTTGTTGAAAATTGTAGTTCTATTTAATTAATGAAAAACATTTGGGGTTTCTTGTTATTTTAAGTGAAAACCAAATTTAAAAACAATGTCCCTTTAAGTCTGTGATACACTGTGACAAACAGCAGCAGCTGAAGGTGCAGAATACACTTACTAAAGGGACACTGAACCCAAAATTTTTCTTTCGTGATTCTGATAGCGCATACAATTTCAGATAGAGCATACAAAAAAGGGACAGTCTACACCAGAATTATTATTGTTTTAAAGATAGATAATCCGTTTTTTATCCATTCCCAGTTTTGCATAACCAACACAGTTATAATAATATACTTTTTACCTCTGTCGATTATCTTGTATCTAAGCATCTGCAAAACTGCCCCTTTATTTCAGTTCTTTTGACAGTCTTGCAGTTCTAGCAATCAGTGATGGCTCCCAGATAACTTCACGTGCATGAGCACAGTGTTATCTATATGAAAAACATGAACTAATGCCCTCTAGTGGTGAAAAACCTGTTAAAATGCATTCTTAAGAGGCGGCCCTTCAAGGTCTAAGAAATAGCATATGATACTCCTAGGTTAAGCTTTCAACTAAGAATACAAGAGAAACAAAGAAAATTGGGGATAAAAGTACATTGGAAAATTGTTTAAAATTACATGCCCTATCTGAATCATGAAAGTTTTTTTTGGACTAGACTGTCCCTTTAAGCAACTTTCTAATTTACTCCTATTATCAATTTTTATTCGTTCTTGCTATCTTTATATGAAAAGAAGGCATTTATGCTTTTTTCTTCGTTCAGAACTCTGGACAGCAGTTTTTGATTGGTGGATGAATTTATCCACCAATCAGCAAGGACAACCTAGGCTACTTCACCAAAAATGGTCGGCATCTAAACTTACATTCTTGCATTTCAAATATAAAAGATACCAGGAGAATAAAGAAAATTTGATGATAGGAGTAAATTAGAAAGTTGCTTAAAAATTAATGCTCTATCTGAATCACAAAAGAAAAAATTTGGGTTCAGTGTCCCATAAAGTCTTTACTAACAACAAGAATCAGTCACAGATACAGTGGGAATAAACGTTCTGATGATAAACAGGTGCAGCTAATAGAAATAAGAAATGTATTATAAAATAACCATCTTAGAATAAAAATAATATGCAGATCACAAGATATTTATGATTTAGATCAGTAAATGTGATTAGACTGATACAACAGGGCCATAAGCTGAGTGATATTTATTACTGGAGCAAATAGAGCTTCACACTAATATTAAATGAAAATGGTTTATCTGGGCTCTACAGTTAATTAAAACCTATAGGGAAATAGAGGATTCTGGTTGGCTGATACTTAAAGTGAATGTAAATTTTGATGCTAAAGTGCTCTTTTTTAAAAAATTCGATAAAAAACAGGGGCACTTTAATTCATCAAAATTTACATTTCACTCCTGTTGAGAAAAAAAAACTTACCTTTTAAACTTGACAATCAGCTCCAGCTTCCTCCGCCCGTTGCAAAGCCTCTTCCTGGGTCTAAAATGAGGAATCCGGCTTCCTCCAATCCACAGCGTTGAATCAGACACTGATTCCCCCTGGGAGGAAGCCGTGATTGGAGGATGACCTATCCATCATTTCTGACATCAGAAATGGCTTGCAACGACGGGAGGAAGTGGAGCTGCTGTCCAAGTTTATAAGGTATGTTTTTTTTCACAACAGGAATGAAATGTAAATTTTGATGAACTAAAGGTTCCCCTGTTTTTAATCAAATTTTTAAAAAACGGGCACTTTAGCATCAAAATTTACATTCACTTTAAGAATCTGTTGCTCATTGAATAACAGGAACACCCCCCACAAATGTATTATTGGACAGACCTCCTCATGCTTGAAAATATGGCTTGGTTCTGCTACAAACATTCATTTTACAAACTGCTATAAATCATTATGTATTAAATTAGCTTTTTAAATGGAAGAACTAAACAATAAATTCATTGCCACAGCATGAAAAATATAGAAAACAAATTAAATAAGTACCAGTTGAGGGTTTTTTTTAATATAAACTCAGTTTCTTATATGAAGTGAAATATTTATCATAACAAAATACAGAACAATATTTTCTCAGTATTATATAAAACACAACAGTGTGAAGCTGTTAATAAAGATTTATGTCAGGTTTTGCATATTACCGTTTAGCAGAAGCTCTGTAAGTATGAGTCTCTCTGGTTCCTCCTGTGATATCACTGAGTGTTACACAGATATTTATACTTATGTGGGAGGGTCACCTTTCTCTGTGTGACTCACATGAGTAGAACTTGTCAGTTGGGAGACAATGACCTAGATTTGGAGTTTGGCGTTAGCCGTGAAAACCAGCGTTAGAGGCTCCTAACGCTGGTTTTAGGCTACCGCCGGTATTTGGAGTCACTCAAAATAGGGTCTAACGCTCACTTTTCATCCGCGACTTTTCCATACCGCAGATCCCCTTACGTAAATTGCGTATCCTATCTTTTCAATGGGATTTTTCTAACTCCGGTATTTAGAGTCGTGTCTGAAGTGAGCGTTAGACATCTAACGACAAAACTCCAGCCGCAGGAAAAAAGTCAGTAGTTAAGAGCTTTCTGGGCTAACGCCGGTTTATAAAGCTCTTAACTACTGTGCTCTAAAGTACACTAACACCCATAAACTACCTATGTACCCCTAAACCCGAGGTCCCCCCACATCGCCGACACTCGAATCATTTTTTTTAACCCCTAATCTGCCGACCGCCACCTACGTTATCCTTATGTACCCCTAATCTGCTGCCCCTAACACCGCCGACCCCCTGTATTATATTTATTAACCCCTAACCTGCCCCCACAACGTCGCCTCCACCTACCTACAATAATTAACCCCTAATCTGCCGACCGCAAAGCGCCGCCACCTACGTTTATCCTTATGTACCCCTAATCTGCTGCCCCTAACACCGCCGACCCCTATATTATATTTATTAACCCCTAATCTGCCCCCCTCAACGTCGCCTCCACCTGCCTACACTTATTAACCCCTAATCTGCCGACCGGACCTGAGCGCTACTATAATAAAGTTATTAACCCCTAATCCGCCTCACTAACCCTATAATAAATAGTATTAACCCCTAATCTGCCCTCCCTAACATCGCCGACACCTAACTTCAATTATTAACCCCTAATCTGCCGACTGGAGCTCACCGCTATTCTAATAAATGTATTAACCCCTAAAGCTAAGTCTAACCCTAACACTAACACCCCCCTAAGTTAAATATAATTTAAATCTAACGAAATAAATTAACTCTTATTAAATAAATTATTCCTATTTAAAGCTAAATACTTACCTGTAAAATAAATCCTAATATAGCTACAATATAAATTATAATTATATTATAGCTATTTTAGGATTTATATTTATTTTACAGGTAACTTTGTATTTATTTTAACCAGGTACAATAGCTATTAAATAGTTAAGAACTATTTAATAGCTAAAATAGTTAAAATAATTACAAATTTACCTGTAAAAGAAATCCTAACCTAAGTTACAATTAAAACTAACACTATACTATCAATTAATTAATTAAATAAACTACCTACAATTAACCTAACACTACACTATCAATAAATTAATTAAATACAATTCCTACAAATAAATACAATTAAATAAACTTGCTAAAGTACAAAAAATAAAAAAGAACTAAGTTACAAAAAATAAAAAAATATTTACAAACATAAGAAAAATATTACAACAATTTTAAACTAATTACACCTACTCTAAGCCCCCTAATAAAATAACAAAGCCCCCCAAAATAACAAAATGCCCTACCCTATTCTAAATAACTAAAGTTCAAAGCTCTTTTACCTTACCAGCCCTGAACAGGGCCCTTTGCGTGGGAATGCCCCAAGAAGTTCAGCTCTTTTGCCTGTAAAAAAAAACATACAATACCCAAGCCCCCCAACATTACAACCCACCACCCACATACCCCTAATCTAACCCAAACCCCCCTTAAATAAACCTAACACTAAGCCCCTGAAGATCTTCCTACCTTGTCTACACCATACCAGGTTCACCGATCCGTCCTGAAGAGCTCCTCCGATGTCCTAATCCAAGCCAAAGCGGGGGGCTGAAGAGGTCCATGATCCGGCTGAAGTCTTCATCCAAGCGGGAGCTGAAGAGGTCCATGATCCGGATGAAGTCTTCATCCAAGCGGGAGCTGAAGAGGTCCATGATCCGGATGAAGTCTTCTATCAACGGCATCTTCAATCTTCTTTCTTCCGGATCCATCTTGCAGACCTCCGACGCGGAACATCCTGCTGGCCCGACGGACTAACGACGAATGACGGTTCCTTTAAGGGACGTCATCCAAGATGGCGTCCCTCGAATTCCGATTGGCTGATAGGATTCTATCAGCCAATCGGAATTAAGGTAGGAATATTCTGATTGGCTGATGGAATCAGCCAATCAGAATCAAGTTCAATCCGATTGGCTGATCCAATCAGCCAATCAGATTGAGCTCGCATTCTATTGGCTGATCGGAACAGCCAATAGATTGCGAGCTCAATCTGATTGGCTGATTGAATCAGCCAATCGGATTGAACTTGAATCTGATTGGCTGATTCCATCAGCCAATCAGAATTTTCCTACCTTAATTCCGATTGGCTGATAGAATCCTATCAGCCAATCGGAATTCGAGGGACGCCATCTTGGATGACGTCCCTTAAAGGAACCGTCATTCGTCGTTAGTCTGTCGGGCCAGCAGGATGTTCCGCGTCGGAGGTCTGCAAGATGGATCCGGAAGAAAGAAGATTGAAGATGCCGTTGATAGAAGACTTCATCCGGATCATGGACCTCTTCAGCTCCCGCTTGGATGAAGACTTCAGCCGGATCATGGACCTCTTCAGCCCCCCGCTTGGGCTTGGATCAGGACATCGGAGGAGCTCTTCTGGACAGATCGTTGAACCCGGTGAGGTGAAGACAAGGTAGGAAGATCTTCAGGGGCTTAGTGTTAGGTTTATTTAAGGGGGGTTTGGGTTAGATTAGGGTTATGTGGGTGGTGGGTTGTAATGTTGGGGGCTTGGGTATTGTATGTTTTTTTTTACAGGCAAAAGAGCTGAATTCTTTGGGGCATGCCCCGCAAAGGGCCCTGTTCAGGGCTGGTAAGGTAAAAGAGCTTTGAACTTTAGTTATTTAGAATAGGGTAGGGCATTTTTTTATTTTGGGGGGCTTTGTTATTTTATTAGGGGGCTTAGAGTAGGTGTAATTAGTTTAAAATTGTTGTAATATTTTTCTTATGTTTGTAAATTTTTTTTATTTTTTGTAACTTAGTTCTTTTTTATTTTTTGTACTTTAGCAAGTTTATTTAATTGTATTTATTTGTAGGAATTGTATTTAATTAATTTATTGATAGTGTAGTGTTAGGTTAATTGCAGGTAATTGTAGGTAGTTTATTTAATTAATTTATTGATAGTATAGTGTTAGGTTTAATTGTAACTTAGGTTAGGATTTCTTTTACAGGTAAATTTGTAATTATTTTAACTATTTTAGCTATTAAATAGTTCTTAACTATTTAATAGCTATTGTACCTGGTTAAAATAAATACAAAGTTACCTGTAAAATAAATATTAATCCTAAAATAGCTATAATATAATTATAATTTATTTTGTAGCTATATTAGGATTTATTTTACAGGTAAGTATTTAGCTTTAAATAGGAATAATTTATTTAATAAGAGTTAATTAATTTCGTTAGATTAAAATTATATTTAATTTAGGGGGGTGTTAGTGTTAGGGTTAGACTTAGCTTTAGGGGTTAATACATTTATTAGAATAGCGGTGAGCTCCGGTCGGCAGATTAGGGGTTAATAATTGAAGTTAGGTGTCGGCGATGTTAGGGAGGGCAGATTAGGGGTTAATACTATTTATTATAGGGTTAGTGAGGCGGATTAGGGGTTAATAACTTTATTATAGTAGCGCTCAGGTCCGCTCGGCAGATTAGGGGTTAATAAGTGTAGGCAGGTGGAGGCGACGTTGTGGGGGGCAGATTAGGGGTTAATAAATATAATATAGGGGTCGGCGATGTTAGGGAACCAGATTAGGGGTACATAGGGATAATGTAAGTAGCGGCGGTTTACGGAGCGGAAGATTAGGGGTTAATAATAATATGCAGGGGTCAGCGATAGCGGGGGCGGCAGATTAGGGGTTAATAAGTGTAAGGTTAGGGGTGTTTAGACTCGGAGTACATGTTAGAGTGTTAAGTGCAGACGTAGGAAGGGTTACCGCATAGCAAACAATGGGGCTGCGTTAGGAGCTGAACGCGGCTTTTTTTGCAGGTGTTAGGTTTTTTTTTCAGCTCAAACAGCCTCATTGTTTCCTATGGGGGAATCGTGCACGAGCACGTTTTTGAGGCTGGCCGCGTCTGTAAGCAACTCTGGTATCGAGAGTTGAAGCTGCGTTAAAAATCCTCTACGCTCCTTTTTTGGAGCCTAACGCAGCCATTCTGTGGACTCTCAATACCAGAGTTATTTTTATGGTGCGGCCAGAAAAAAGCCGGCGTTAGTTTTTCGGGTCGTTACCGACAAAACTCCAAATCTAGCCGAATGAGAGGGTCACACCTGGACTTTTGTTCTCATATAGATGTCTATTGTCCCCTCTGGTGTCACATGAATACAGAGTCCCTGCCTCCCCCCCCCCTCAGGGTGTGATTATCATATGGATAAGTAAGGAGGAAACAAACTGTTTATTTAAATGTGAGATTTTCTGTTGTGTCCTAAAATATCTCAGGATACAGCATTATATTATGTTTTTATTGATGGGAATTGTTATCTTAACAGAACTTAGTTGCAAACAGATGTATAATATTAACCTGTTCTTAGATACATATGAGATACAGATATAGGAGCAGCAATACACTACTGGGAGCTAGCTGAACACATCTAGTTAGCCAATCACAAGAGATAAATGTGTGCAGGCACCAATCAGCAGCGAGCTCCCACTAGTGTAGGATATGTGCATATTCTTTTTAAACAAAGGATACAAAGAAAACAAGGCACATCCAAAAGAAGTTAATTTAAAGGGACATGAAACCATTTTTTCTTTCATGATTCAGAAAGAGCATGGTAATTTTAAACAACTTTCCAATTTACTTCTATTGTCTAATTTGCTTCATTCTCTTGATATCATTTGTTTAAAAGCATATCTAAATAGGCTCAGAAGCTGCCGATTGGTGGATACAAATGGGTGACTTGTGTGATTGGCTCACCTATGTGCATTGCTATTTCTTCAACAAATTATATCTAAAGAACTAAGCAAAATAGAAAATAGAAGTAAATTGGAAAGTTCTTTAAAATCGTATTCTCTATCTGAATTATGGAGTGGAGTAATATATAGTGATCTGCCCCACGTGGAAAAACGCACAGACTCACTGAGTTGGAGCGATTACCTAACACAATCGCTCTAAGGGCTAGATTACGAGTTTTAAGCGTTATGAGTTGCAGAGCTAACACTCGAATTTTAGAACTGCAACTTTTTTTTTTACGCCGCTATTACAAGTCTGTAAATACCGTGCGTTAGTTGAAGAAATGGAAGTGTTAAGCTTCATTGCGTAACTTACTGCACTCCAATACCAGTGCTGCTTAAGTCAACGGTAAGCTGGTTTTGCGTGCTTGTGCACGATTTCCCCATAGGAATCAATGGGGAGAGACAGCTGAAAAAAAACCTAACACCTGCAAAAAAGCAGTGTAAGGTCAATAATGCAGCCCATTGATTCCTATGGGGAAAATAAACTTATGTTTACACCCAACCATGAACCCCGAGTCTAAACACCCTAATATTACACTTATTAACCCCTACTATGCCGTCCCTAACATCGCCGACACCTACATTATAATTATTAACCCCTAATCTGCCTCCCCAACTTCACTGCCACTAAAATAAAATGTATTAACCCCTAAATCTAACCCTAACACCCCCTAACTTAAATATAATTTAAATAAAGCTAAATAAATATTACTATTAATAACCAAAGAATTCCTATTTAAAACTAAATACTTACCTGTAAAATAAAACCTTAGATAGATACAATATAACTAATAATTACATTGTAGCTATCTTACGGTTAATTTTTATTTTACAGGCAAGTTTGTATTTATTTTAAATAGGTAGAATAGTTATTAAATAGTTAGTAACCATTTAATAACTACCTAGCTAAAATAAATACAAAGTTACCTGTAAAATAAAACCTAACCAGTTCTACACTAACACCTAACACTGCACTACAATTAAATAAATTACCTACATTAATTACAATTATCTAAATTAAATACAATATTCTAAATTACAAAAAAAACAAACACTAAATTACAAAAAATAAAAAACAAATTACAAGATTTTTAAAGTAATTACACCTAATCTAACCCCCTAACAAAATAAAAAAGCCCCCCAAAATAAAAAAGCCCTACCCTACGCTAAATTACAAATAGCCCTTAAAAGGACCTATTACCAATGGTACTCGGCAGGGCTGTCCCTTGTCTCCCTTGCTATTTGCTTTAGCGACAGAGCCCTTAGCAGCACAAATCAAATTTGTTCTCTAGCTATCTTTATTTGAAAAAAAAAACATCTAAGCTAAGGAGAGCGTTCATTTTTGGTTCTTAACCATGGACAGCACTTGTTTAAAGGTGGATGCATTTTTTAAAAAATCAGCAAAAACAATCCAGGTTGAGAACAAAATTATGAATTGCTGATATGAGAAAATGAGTCTCTCTCTCCCTCTCTACTTCCTCTTCTCACATGTTATTTATTTGCTCATCACAACAGGGGAGAGCTAGTTCATGAAAAGCATATAGATAACATTGTGATCACGCCAGTGTATTGTGTCAGACACTCCACGAATTGGCTAAAATAATCAACAATATTTAATAAACAAAATGTCATGTGATCAGGGGACTGTCAGAATATGGTTAGATAAAAGTTAATCACAGAGGTAAAAAATATTATCAATATAACAGTGTTGGTAATGCTAAACTGGGGAATGGGTAATAAAAGGAATTATCTATCTTTTAAAACAACAAAAATCTGGTGTTGACTGTCCCTGGGTACAAGGACAATAGTGAAAATTAATTAAGAATTTAAAAAAAAAAACACACACAGAGAAAGTACATAACTCACTCACAATCTCTCAGCTAAGATTAAAATAAAACATTGAAGGGTAAGTTACTGCATTTTGACAAATGGTACAAGCACATGTACCTTGTCAAGGTCCCTTCCAAAACCTGTGTCCCCCTAAAGCTGCCACACAATGTAAACTCTCAATCCAACTAACTGAGATTGTAAATGAGTGCAGGACTTTTTCTGTGTATTAAATATATATATATATATATATATATATATATATACATACATACATACACACACAGTATATTTATATATATATATATATATATATATATATATATATATATATATATATATATATATATATATATATATATATATATATAAAGAAAAAGATGCTATACTCAGCACTTGGAGAGTGGTGTGGATCTATCAGAGAGCACTGTATATATATATATGAGAAAATATGTGTCCACTCCTGGTGCAAGTATTTTATACTTATTCAACTATTCTATAAATATTGTAAAAAATAGATTTTTAGATTTTTAGATAGGACACAAAAAATTCTATTTAGATATTTTTCTTATTCCCTTCTTGTGTATATATATATATATATATATATATATATATATATAGGTCCATATTTATCAAAGGTCTTGCGGACCTGATCCGACAGTGCTGATCAGGTCCGCAAGACCTCACTAAATACGGAGAGCAATACTCTCTCCGCATTTAACATTGCACCAGCAGCTCACAAGAGCTGCTGGTGCAACGCCGCCCCCTGCAGACTCGTGGCCAATAGGCCGCCAGCAGAAAGCTGTCAATCAACCCGATCGTACTCGATCGGGTTGATTTCTGGCGATTCCTGTCCGCCTGCTCAAGGAGGCAAACATCTACTAACTCAGTGCAATACAAATACCTCATAGTGAATGAGGTAAAATCAGGTGAGTATGGATTATTCCCCTGTTTACACATATATATTCAAGTTTAGAACGTATTACACTAGGAGTGCCTCAGTGCGCTTGTCTATCTCTACAATTTTATATATATATATATATATATATATATATATATATATATATATATATATATATATATATATATATATATATATATACATACATACACCCACACACACACATATATATATATACATATACTGTATATACACACATATATATATATATATATACTGTATATACACACACATATATATACATATATATATATATATATATATATATATATATATATATATATATATATATATATATATATACAGTAAAGTAAGAAACAAATATTTCCTGATTTAAATAGGGAATTTAATTTTAAACAACTTTCAAATTTACTTTTATCACCAATTTGGATTTGTTCTATTGGTATTCTTATTTGAAAGCTAAACCTAGGAGGTTCATATGCTAATTTCTTAGACCTTGAAGACTGCCTCTAATCTGAATGCATTCTGACCACTGGAGAGCATTAGTTCATGTGTTTCATATAGATAACATTGAGCTCATGCACGTGAAGTTACCCCGGGGTGAGCACTGATTGGCTAACATGCAAGTCTGTCTAAAGAACTGAAATAAGGGGGCAGTTTGCAGAAACCTAGATAGAAGGTAAACACAGAGGTAAAAAGGGTATTTATATAACTTTAAAATGAAAAACAGAGTCAAGTGTACACCAAAAAAAAATATTTAAAGATATTTTTTTAAAGATCTGTTTTTCAAAATCTTTACATTGAACAACTGCAAGATCAATAAAATTAACCACTTTCAATCAATGGCAAGACAGTGATATACAATATCATTTTGTAGATATTTTAATGGCAATTCTTACAAAAACATAATCCAAAATAGATCATCTTTTGGATTAAAAAGTATATTGTAAAGTAATAATGACTAAATAAAAATACTGTATGTTGCACTGTCAGTACTGACAACACTATTGCCCCCAAACCGCCTGGATATAATCTGCTCAAGCTTGGACTCCCCTAGCATTATTGTCCTTTAATTGAGGTAGATGTTCACCATACTCAGGGACATCCAAGCTCTACAGGTCTATATCAGGGATTGTAAGGGCAATGTTGTTCAACATACAGTATATAAGGAAAATCAAGGAGACTTTGGAGAGGGCATACTGAAGAATCCCACTGGAGATGACCAAGCAGCGGAAACAGCTCTTCAATACGCCAAAGGTGCACTCAATCACAGATTGGGTGGCGATGTGTGCCTCATTGTAGCGCACCTCTTACACGCCGTTGGGGTTGTGGACGGGTGTGAACAGCCACGGAAGACACGAATATCCAGAATCACCTGCGTAAAAGAAATAGAGCATTGATATTAGCAATCAGAATAACTAAAATATATAATATACATATGTTTGAATATATAAGAGATATTTACCTATGAGGATTCCCTCTGGCATTTGTCCCTCCTGGAAGCAATGGTAGATTGCAGAATTCTGGAGGATGAAGGAATCGTGGTTGGAACCAGGGATTTCAGAGCGTACGCTCATTATCTTCAACCTGGCGTCACAGATGACCTGGATGTTTAGTCAGTGGTTATGCTTCCTATCCCGGTATGGCTCCTCTGTACCCCTGGGATTCTGAACCAATACTCTTGGCAACCCAGCAAGATGATAAAACTGGAGCTTTACAGCATGCCACTCCTCAGGTGTATTGGGGAAGTGGACATGATGGACTAGGCATTGGTGCAAGGCATTCAGGACAACCTTCAGATGATGTGAGAAGGTTGCCCGGCTCAAACCTAAATGCCTAGACATGTCACAGCCTGGAATGATCCAGTTGCCAAAAAAGAGAGAACCGATCATAATTTTACCATCCCAGGGATTGCCCTAGTTCTTGCAGTGACTGGTTCGAGAGTCCTTGATTTTGACATAGAGCCTCTCAATGGAAGCCCTATTGAGTCAAAATCAATCACCTCTCGATCACTGAGAGCATGGAGACCAACCCTAGGCAGGAACATCCTTGGCAACCGCTTGCATCTTCGTTGTTGCACAACTGCAGCCATCAACACCCATCTTTCCCTGTGTCTCCTTAGAAACAGGACAAACTCTAATGCGTTGAGTATGTCCATTGTAAAAATAATAATGAAATTAAGTGATTGAAAGCCCTTTTTATAATGCCAACTTCTACAGCTGTAAATGATTGCAGTAATTGATTTAATAAGTTATGCGCCACACATGACATAACTAATTAATGACAGAATTTCTGTATTATTGCGTCATTTAACAAGCACATTGATTGAATAATTTATGCACCACACATGATGATTAGTGACAGAATTTCGGTATTATTGCGTCATGTGACAAGCACAATGTTGTTTCTAAATTAAGATGTATTGAATAAGATCATCCAGGCGAGTTCACCAGCTGTAATAAAGTGTATTGTTTGTGCAATTAAATAAATAACTTATGCACAACACATGAGTATTTAGCTATGGTTGGAATCATAACTCTGTGTTTTTCTGTGTTTGGATAACAGCGTTGTGGAGGCTTAAAAGGTCAGTGTTTATGGTGTTTTTGGAATACCATAATAAGGAACAATGTGGTGTATTAAAATTGCCAAACATAACTTTGAAAGAGAATGCAATGTAGAACATTATTAAATGCAATAATTTGTGCAACCGTTTAAAATCTCTTGCTATCCTTTGTGGGATTGAGAATGCCATTTTATAGTCATTTCAATGTATTTTGCATGCACAAAGCAAAACAGTGGCATGCAAAATACATTGAAATGACTTTAAAATTACATTCTACTTTACACAAAGGATAGCAAGAGACAGAAAACAGTGGCATGCAAAATAAATAGAAAAGACTTTAAAATGGCATTCTACTTCACACAAAGGATAGCAAGAGAATAAAAACAGTGGTAATATGTTATTCAGAAAAAAACAGGAAGGATATATTGAGCTTGCTAACAGGTGGTTGTATGGGGCAACTTCAAAAAAGGGGTATTTCTGCAGGGACCCCTAGGAAAAAAACTATACGGTAAAAAGATGCGCTAAAAAGAAGCTACCACACTCAGTAAGATAAAACAACAATTTATAAATTAATATGTTATACACAGTGCGATGGGGGATATGGAGAATGTTAGACAATAACAAAAATATAAAAACGACCACCGGTGGTTAATAAACTATGCAAGATGAGATCACAGTTGTCTAAAAAGAGCTATATTACAAATGATAAACCAATTGACATATTAAAAACAATATACAATAAAAACGTCTTTAATGGAGACTCAAATGAGATAGGCTGTGGTGAGAGAGGCTGATATTTAGCACCACTTTAAAGAGTCGTGTTTACTGAGATACAAAGAATAAAGTCTCTTTTGCAACTTTCAGTAAATCTGTAGCTGAGTCTTAGCTTGTTTGCTCCGTATTATAGGAGGAGTTGTTATCAAGAAATGACTCACTGCTCCGGTATTGCTAATGTTATCAAAAAGAAAACAGTATCAAGATTAAGAAAAAAAACACCATAATCACTGACCTTTTAAGCCTCCACGTCGCTGCCATCCAAACCCAGAAAATCAGAGTAATTTATGTTTCATCCATAGCTAAATACTCATGTGTTGTGCATTAGTAATTTAGTGAATTGCACAAACAATACACCAGCATTTATTGCAGCTGGTGAACCTGCACAAAGTACAATGCCATTTTAAATTAATTTCAATGTATTTAGCATGCCACTGTTTTCATTCTCTTGCTATCCTTTGTGTGAAGTAGAATGTCATTTTTAATTTGTTTTCAATGTATTTTTCATTCCACTGTTTTCATTCTCTTGCTATCTTCGTGTGAAGTAGAATGCCATTTTAAAGTTATTTCAATGTATTTAGCATGCCACTATTTTCATTCTCTTGCTATCCTTTGTGTGAAGTAGAATGCCATTTTAAAGTCTTTTCTATGTATTTTGCATGCCACTGTTTTCAGTCTCTTGCTATCCTTCTTTTGAAAAAAGTTGCATAGGGAACTGAAGAATAATGTAGAGTATCACCATTGCAGAACATGACAGAAAGGGAATGCTCTTTAATAACGTTGGTCTTTGCGTCAAGATAACATTAAACATGGTGCAAATTGATTTTTCCCCAAAAGTAAAAAGGATGTTAGCTATATGTTTTGTATTTAATTTTTATCTCTATATCTATTAGTGCGACAAGTTTTGGGCAAATCTTGTCAACAAATTTGGAGAAATATTGTCCGCTTGCTTTGTAATGAGAGACAAAATTGTAACATAATCCAAGTAGTATTTATTTATTTTTTGAGTCCTATATCTACTAGTGCACCAAATGTGCAGCAATAATATTGTTTAATTTAGAAAGGTTAAACAAATTTAATAAAGTTTTTAATTTACTTTTGTCATATGCTTCATTCTCTTGCAGCATCGAACATAAGCTTTCTGTGTTTTCAGTCTCCCATTGATTTCTATGGCATCCGCGGCCTCAAGGGTGCCGGTTTGAACGATAGGTACACTGCGTCGGAATAGACACAAGCGTACCTGTTGAATGTTTGATAAATTTGGAAAAGGGTCAAATAGAGTCAAATGTGAATTCGGAACATCTGGGATGACGCAAGCATCGATCTGTGTCGGATTGAGATTGCGGTACGTCACACATTTCAACATTTGACGATCTTGGTGCTTTGATAATTACGGCGGATTCAATTTGCGTCGGATATGATGCGAGATTCGAGCGGATTCAATCGTATTATCAGTCGACTCTTTGATAAATCGGCCCCTTTGTATCTAGAAATGTCATTAATATCTTAACTATTGAATCCCAAAAAGCTCTATTAGAATCATTTGGACCATATAAGTTACATAATGTAAACAATTATTTATTAACTTCAATCTGTGCAGTAATTTACCGCACCTGGGACTCACATATTGTTTTTTTTAATCTGATATTCTAATTTTTTATTGAAAAGTATTGCAGCACCTCTACTGTTTTTTTATAAGATGCATATATCATTTCTTTGACCTATTTTTTTTTTATTTCCTATGTTCTACGTCTAGTAAATGGGCCTCCTGTAAAAAGACTACATCTGGTTTAAAAAACATGTTTTAAATGATTAAAAATAGCTTTCCCCTTTATAGGCAAATTTATTCAACCGACATTTCATGAAGTAAAGTTCAACATTTCTAACTTGTGTTAAAGATATATAACTTAACCCCTTAGTGACCAGAGCACTTTTCCATTTTCTGTCCGTTTGGGACCAAGGCTATTTTTACATTTTTGCGGTGTTTGTGTTTAGCTGTAATTTTCCTCTTACTCATTTACTGTACCCACACATATTATATACCGTTTTTCTCGCCACTAAATGGACTTTCTAAAGATACCATTATTTTCATCATATCTTATAATTTACTATAAAAAAAAATATAAAATATGAGGAAAAATTGAAAAAAACACACTTTTTCTAACTTTGACCCCCAAAATCTGTTACATATCTACAACCACCAAAAAACACCCATGCTAAATAGTTTCTAAATTTTGTCCTGAGTTTAGAAATACCCAATTTTTACATGTTCTTTGCTTTTTGTGCAAGTTATAGGGCCATAAATACAAGTAGCACTTTGCTATTTCCAAACCACTTTTTTCCAAAATTAGCGCTAGTTACATTAGAACACTAATATCTTTCAGGAATCCCTGAATATCCCTTGACATGTATATATTTTTTTTTAGTAGACATCCCAAAGTATTGATCTAGGACAATTTTGGTATATTTCATACCACCATTTCACCGCCAAATGCGATCAAATACAAAAAATCGTTCACTTTTTCACAAATTTTTTCACAAACTTTTGGTTTCTCACTGAAATTATTTACAAACAACTTGTGCAATTATGGCATAAATGGTTGTAAATTCTTCTCTGGGATCCCCTTTGTTCAGAAATAGCAGACATATATGGCTTTGGCGTTGCTTTTTGGTAATTAGAAGGCCGCTAAATGCCACTGCGCACCACAAGTGTATTATGCCCAGCAGTTAAGGGGTTAATTAGGGAGCTTTTAGGGAGCTTGTAGGGTTAATTTTAACTTTAGTGTAGTATAGTAGACAACCCCAAGTATTGATCTAGGCACATTTTGGTATATTTCATGCCACCATTTCACCGCCAAATGCGATCAAATTGAAAAAAAAGTTAAATTTTTCACAATTTTAGGTTTCTCACTGAAATAATTTACAAACAGCTTGTGCAATTATGGCACAAATGGTTGTAAATACTTGTCTGGGATCCCCTTTGTTCAGAAATAGCAGACATATATGACTTTGGCGTTGCTTTCTGGTAATTAGAAGGCCGCTAAATCCTGCTGCGCCTCACACGTGTATTCTGGCTAGCAGTGAAGGGGTTAATTAGGGAGTTTGTAGGGAGCTTGCAGGATTAATTTTAGCTTTAGTGTAGAGATCAGCCTCCCACCTGACACATCCCACCCCCTGATCCCTCCCAAACAGCTCCCTTCCCTCCCCCACCCCACAATTGTCCCCGCCATCTTAAGTACTGGCAGAAAGTCTGCCAGTACTAAAATAAAAGGGTTTTTTAAAAAATAAATAATTTTTTTTTAGCATATTTACATATGCTAGGGTGTAGGATCCCCCCCTTAGCCCCCAACCTCCCTGATCCCCCCCAAAACCGCTCTCTGACCATCCCCTCTGCCTCATTGGGGGCCATCTTGGGTACTGGCAGCTGTCTGCCAGTACCCAGTTTGCAAAAAAAAAGGGCTTTTTTTATATTTATTTGTCTTTTTTCTGTAGTGTAGCTTCCCCCCCACACAGACAAACCCCCACCACCTTGCTGATCTTTTTTTTTTTTAAAAAATATTAGGGCATTTAAACATTTTTACTAACTCATTTTCTGTAGTGTAGCGGTTCCCACCCGCTCCCTCCCCGTGCACGCGCCCGCCCCCGCCCTCCCGTGCACGCGCGCGCGCCCGTGCGCGCCCCCCGCTCATCCCCGCCCACGATCCCGCCCCCCCTGCACATAACCAGGGCCATCGATGGCCGCCACCCGCCTCCCGGTCCGGCTCCCACCCACCAACGCCGGGAACCACCGATCTCCGGTGCAGAGAGGGCCACAGAGTGGCTCTCTCTGCACCGGATGGCTTAAAAAAGTTATTGCAGGATGCCTCCATATCGAGGCATCACTGCAATAACCGGAAAGCAGCTGGAAGCGAGCAGGATCGCTTCCAGCTGCTTTCCAAACCGAGGACGTGCAGGGTACGTTCTCAGGCATTAACTGCCTTTTTTTTGAGGACGTACCCTGCACGTCCTCGGTCGTTAAGGGGTTAATAATCGCTTCTCCTGTTAGGGTTTGTAGCATAAAGGAATAGGGACAGGACGAGAGCAAGGAGGAAAAAAGAGAGAGAGGGAAAAGAAAAAAGAAATATTAGTGAAAAAAGTGAAAGTGATTAATCATCCTATAACGTGGTATTGTATCACTACTGTAGCCAATTGTTGTATTATTAAAGTGGTGATAACTAAATAAAGTGTTAAGTTTAGGTGAAGAAGAAATAAATAAAAGGTGATATCACAGCATCACATTGTGTAATATTGTGTCTCTATTCTATATAACTAATGTGTTGTGACAAAAGAGTTAGCTAAGTGAAAAAGAGAATAAAAGGTGATTTCACAGCATCACATTGTGTAATATTCTGTCTCTAGTCTATATAACTAATGTGTTGTGACAAAAGAGTTGGTTAAGTGAAAAAGAGAATAAAAGGTGATTTCACAGCATCACATTGTGTAATATTGTGTCTCTAGTCTATATAACTAATGTGTTGTGACTAAAGAGTTGGTTAAGTGAAAAAGAGAGTAAAAGGTGATTTCACAGCATCACATTGTGTAATATTGTGTCTCTAGTCTATATAACTAATGTGTTGTGACAAAAGAGTTGGCTAAGTGAAAAAGAGAATAAAAAGGTGATTTCACAGCATCACATTGTGTAATATTGTGTCTCTAGTCTATATAACTAATGTGTTGTGACAAAAGAGTTGGCTAAATGAAAAAGAGAATAAAAGGTGATTTCACAGCATCACATTGTGTAATATTGTGTCTCTAGTCTATATAACTAATGAGTTGTGACAAAAGAGTTGGCTAAGTGAAAAAGAGAATAAAAGGTGATTTCACAGCATCACATTGTGTAATATTGTGTCTCTAGTCTATATAACTAATGTGTTGTGACAAAAGAGTTGGTTAAGTGAAAAAGAGAATAAAATGTGATTTCACAGCATCACATTGTGTAATATTGTGTCTCTAGTCTATATAACTAATGTGTTGTGACAAAAGAGTTGGCTAAGTGAAAAAGAGAATAAAAGGTGATTTCACAGCATCACATTGTGTAATATTGTGTCTCTAGTCTATATAACTAATGTGTTGTGACAAAAGAGTTAGCTAAGTGAAAAAGAGAATAAAAGGTGATTTCACAGCATCACATTGTGTAATATTGTGTCTGTAGTCTATATAACTAATGTGTTGTGACAAAAGAGTTGACTAAGTGAGGGGAACCACCCCCCCTTCTCCCACCTATCTACTCCTATACCAACCCAAAGCCTAGTCTATTCTATTTTATCTTCTCTTTCCTGTCTCTCCTTCCAGGAGTTTAATAGATTCCAGGAATTGATAGATTTTGTCCTTACTGCTAAAGATCTTTACCCTATGCTGCAAATAAGCTTTGACCTTATAGCAGGGAAAATTACAAAGACTTTAAATCCTTTTTTATTTAACTCATTGTAGGCTGGGATCAGCTCTTTTCTTAGTTTACTTGTCTGTGTAATCTTGATTGATAGTGATCTTTTCTCCCTTGAACTGTAAGTTTGTAGTTTGTTTATAAGTACTAAAAAAAGTGATTTCATTTGAAAGTTCAAAGTCCTTACTATCACTGGTCTAGGGAGGTCTCTGGTGAAGTTATTACTTCTCATTATATGGATTCTATGTGCTCTTTCTAGCTAGGTAACTGGTTTTCTTTAAGTGTAATTAGTGCTTCTGGTTTAACTGTTTTAGCAATCGCTAGTACTCTTAGATTATTTTGCCTTGAGAGATTCTCTAGTTCTCAAGTTAGAGTTCAGGCATGCACAGGTTAATCCAAAAGAGTTGTCAGGCAAAGCAGAGATCAAGTTCGAGTTCAGGCAAGCACAAGATAACATAGAAAAAATGTACCCAGGATACAGATGAATCCAACAAACAGGCAGTGAGGATCTGAGATGCTGGAAATTTAAAGACCCGTCTGACATTATCAGAATGGGCCGGCACAGAGAGACTGCATCACGTTGCTAGGCAACAGGATGCAGCAAGCAGAGAACAGATCCAAGAGCGATGGCGGCATGGTTGGAAGCGGCAGATCTTGACAATACCTCTAACCCTACAAATGAGAAGTGGGACAGGTATATCCTAGCTAAATCAGAAAGAGAGCTATTTAAAAAGCAAAAGTTATATCAAGAAGATATAAGAGTTAGCGCACGTTAAAATTAAAGCACGTAAAGTCTGCCCAATATTTTTCTAGGATTATTAGAACTGAACAAAATAATAATATGATTGAGGCAAACACAAAATCAAGGTGTAAGATATACTGATACTAAAGATATTAGTAATACATTGCTTGAGTAATATAAATATATCTATACTAAATGTGAGGTAAATGAACTGAATAGGAAGACATTTTGGGATAAAATATCTTTGCCCTAGATTTATTCTGATGATTTGCAATTCCTGAATCAAAAGTATTATAGTTAGTTGTGGTAGGTGGCGCAAACCAAGTTGCTATTCCCAATGTGTCTTACTGTAAATATGTGTGATAATATGTGGGCTAAATATATGTTAATGTTTTGATGAGTACTATTTTATATTCTCTTATGGAAAAAATTGGATGTCGAAACTTTTTTAAAAAAAAATATATATTATACTTTATTTGATTCCGGTAAATTTACCCAATGATAGTGATGCTAAAAATAAAGTTAAACAAATATTATTACATATTCCTTCAAAAGTTTAAAAAATGACACCGGTGTCTCTATGTATCTATGTATAAAATGTACGTAATATATAAAAATATATGAATATATAAAAATTAAATTAAAATAATATCGTTGAAATCTTGCAATTTATACAGTTATAGGTTTATCACAAGTTGTAATTTCTAACAAAATGTTTGTAAATACAATTTAATAGTGGATAAGACAATAGTTGCTGTATGGTTCATATAGGATACTTTGTTTCAAGTTCAGCTGTGCAATTGAGATCTTATCTTAGGTAACTATATATCAAATGTAGAGGTATGTTTGTGCGATTTTTTATCACACTGTGATACAAGTATACAAATTAGTACCTTGAAGTGTATCTGTTTGATATCACTTTTGTGAGGTGATTGCGGTTAAATAAACGCCGCTATGCCAATAATTTGCTGATGGCAGTTCTATATGGGCTGCTGGCGGTTAAATAAATGCCGCTTTGGCTTCCTCTTGTTAGGTGGGCTTATCTGTTTGCTGCGAGAAAATTCACTTTTATATAAATGCTTGTGTAGTTGCCGTGGCCGCTATGTTATCTTGTCCTTTGTCGGTCAGTGACCGATCACGATGGTATGGTTGTTGGATGACCTCCTGATGTGGAATATTTGCGTGCCTCTCCGGTCCGTTGTTCCCAGGTTTCTTTGATGTCGGTCAGTGACCGATCTGGGTACTGAAATGTGGTTGTGGGATAAGTAGAAAGTTTGTGGGATAAGTAGAAAGTTTGTAGGATAAGTAGAAAAAGGAATTCTAGTTATCAATGTGATCTTTGCGGTTAAATATATGCCGCTAAGTAGGAACTTGAATATTTCACCAGGGTATAGCTGGTATTCTCTTTGTCTTCTCAAATCCTTTGCAGGTGTGCTCTGGTATCAACGCGTTTCGGCTGGACAGCCTTTTTCAAGATACCAGATGTGTGGATTCAAGGCTATTTAAAGCCTCTATAATTTAGCAATTAAATCACTAATTGATGATTTACATAAAAATCAAAAAAAGTTCAAGAACATTTAAAATGCTGCTTTATTATATAACATAGGTATCCTTGGGTCTTAGTTATAATATAGTAGGGTGACTTTATGTAGCGATAAACATTTTTTATGATTACTTTTAAAATAGAGAGAGATATTATATATCTTAATGTCAATCACTTTTAGAGTGTTTATTTTAATCACTCTATATAACAAAGGATATTGTTAAAAGGTTTCTGTAATTAAAGCGTAATATTAGAGTGAAATAATTTGTCTATACTTATCGTTGTATGGATGTTTAACCATAAAGTATAGTTAAAAACGGGGCCAATGGTGAATAAAAATTAGAAGGGCCAAAAGAGAATATAAAACTATAGTAAAGAACTATATGGAATCTAAAATAGTACTTTTAGACCATATTTTGATACATGTGTTTTAATAATCTTCTAATATGTTAAATCGATATATAGCTATGCGTATTAGATTATCATGATCCAATGAGTGTGTTGTACCAATGTTTTTCTAGTTTTTGTGGATATTAGTATTATCGGATGGGAGATTAGCCTTCTTGTATGAATTTTTAAAATTATTGTAGGAATATTTAAAATTTCAAGTTGTGTGTCCTTAGACTGTAAAACTAAATGGTAATTTTGTCAAATATATATATATTTTATTTTAGAATTCTATTGTATTTAATCAACTTGGTTTGTTAGTGTGATGGCTTGGTTTTTATGATCTTTATCTTTAAAAAATATAGCCTATGTGTTTGTTTGAATTTCAAGTGGTGTGTCTTTAGACTGTAAAACTATATATTTATTTTTTCTTGTTTTTTCTTGAGTAGTTTTATTATGTTATATTAATATGTTTTAATGGTGTGTTTGTGTGTTTTTATGATATTTATCTTATAGAATTGGATTGAGGTCTAGTTCGCTATTGAGGCCTTTTGGGTGTAGAGTTTTCATTTTGAAAATCAATTCTGCTTCATGGTATAGTAGCTTCTTTTCCATATTTCCACCTCTACCATCTGTCTTTATTTTCTTAATGCCCCAGAATTTCATGTCATTTGGGTTACCTTTGTGGAATTCTTTAAAGTGGGCATAAAGTCTGGTATTGTCTTTTTCTTTTTCTATGCATCTGATATGCTCTCTTATTCTTTCTTTCAGTTTCCTCCCCGTTTGACCTAGGTACTGTAGTTTACATGAGCACTGAATTAAATAGATTATATTGGTGTCAGTGCATCTTATGGTGTCATTAATCTTCAGTTCTTTCTGGGTTACATTAGATTTTACCTTTTTAGTTTTGGTGCTAAATTTGCATGATTTGCATACATGACATGGAAAAAATCCTAATAGTTTTTCATTGTTTAAGTTGTATTGCTGGGGACCTATTTTTGATTTAAATTCGCTTGGCGCTAAGATATTCTTTAAATTAGTGGCCTTTCTGAATATAACGTCAGGGCGATGTTTTAGTCTTTTCCCTATTATGGGGTCACTTCTGGCTATGTGCCAGTGTTTCTTTACAATGTTCTCAATTAGTTTATGTTGACTAGAAAATGATGTGATAAATGGAATGTCATATGGATCTTTTCCTGCCTTGTTAGTCATATTGCTGTCTTCTAGTAGTGACCTCCTGTCTATTTGTCTAACCAGTTTGTTGGTTTCTAGTAGTTGTTTGGGGTGGTATCCTTTCTCTAAAAATCTGTTGTGTAAGATCTCTGCTTGTGAGTCATAATCTGCGATGTGTGTGTAGTTTCTTCTAATTCTTGAGAATTGCCCTTTTGGTATGTTTCTTTTCCATTTATTGTGATGGCAGCTTTTAAAATCAATATAGCTGTTGGCATCGACTTTTTTAAAAAAGGTGGTTGTAGTTATTTCATTATTTATTATAGATATTTCTATATCCAGAAAATTAATTTTTACTTTGTTATATTCATAAGTAAATATTAATCCGAAATCATGGGTGTTAAAGTCTGAAATGAATTGTTCTAGTAGTTCCTCATCACCTTTCCAGATAATGAATATATCATCAATAAACCTTTTGTAGAGCACGAGATTCGCACCCCACGGTGTTCCGGACAAAAATAGTTCTTCAAAGTGCCCTACGAACAAATTTGCGTAACTGGGTGCAAATCTCGTGCCCATGGCTGTGCCCCTTTTTTGCAAATAGTATTGCCCATTAAATGAAAAATAGTTATTCTTTAGAATAAACTCCATACAATCTAATATGAATTCTTGCTGTACTTTTGACATTTCTGTATCTCTTAATAGATAGGAATGAGTAGCCTCTAGACCTTTCTGATGTTCTATGCAAGTATATAAAGAACTCACGTCACACGTGACTAGGATGTAATTATCTTCCCATTTTAAATTTTCTATTAGATTTAAAAAATGTTTGGTGTCTTTGAGATGTGATGGTATAGATTTCACATATTTCTGTAGGTAATAATCTGTGTATTGCGATAGGTTGGATGTTAGGGATTCAATTCCTGAGATGATTGGTCTGCCTGGGGGGTTGGTGATGCTTTTATGGATTTTGGACAGGAAATAAAAGACTGGTGTCCTTGGGTGATTAATTGCTAGAAATCTACTTTCCATAAAATAAATACAGACATCGATTAAACATGCAAAATTTAAAAAAAGCATCGGGCCTGGAACAACTCCATATGGAATTTTACAAAATGATGCCAGATGTCATTATACCTACCTTAGTTAAATGAATACTACTGTTGTAAGAATATATGTAACCAACCTGCCTCTATTTTATATCTATTCAGCCATTCTGCACTAACACTGAACTGTTGTTTTGTCAAACTTAGTCTGCTGACATCTGTTCTTAGATAAATAACATTTTTATCTGGTTGTTAATCATAACCAAGCCTTTTCTAGCATTAACATAGTCTCATTTTATTCAGTCTTATCTTTTTAACAAGGTCAGCATTTCCGTAACCAAGATTTTGCTAGCGTAAAGGCACAGTGCAGTCACCTGAAAAATGTGATAGACAGAGAGTTAAAGCATCAACTGTGCAAAATACATATAGATTAGTATTTTTTAAAAAGTACATTTGTAAAGATATAATTTTACATTTGCCGCTCCTGTGTATTTCTCCAACATTGGTGTGTCCGGTCCACGGCGTCATCCATTACTTGTGGGATATTCTCCTCCCCTACAGGGAAAGGCAAGGAGAGCACACAGCAGAGCTGTCCATATAGCTCCCCCTCTAGCTCCGCCCCTCAGTCATTCTCCTTGCCGCTCTGAACAAGTAGCATCTCCTCGGGGATGGTGAGGAGTTTGTGGTGTTAGTTGTAGTTTTTTATATCTTCTATCAAGAGTTTGTTATTTTAAAATAGTGCTGGCTTGTACTATTTACTCTACAACAGAAAAGTGATGAAGATTTCTGTTAAGAGGAATATGATTTTAGCACAAGTAACTAGAATCCATTGCTGTTACCACGCAGGACTGTTGAAACCAGAGAACCTCAGTTGGGGGTAACAGTTTGCAGACTCATCTGCTTCAGGTATGACTAGTCTCCTTCTAACAACACAGGCTAATGCTAGATGACAGTCATTTTTCCCCTCAGGGAAAATGGTAAGCCATTTTTCTTTCACCTCAGCAAAAAAGATAACAGGCTTCCCCTTTTTGATTTTTATGCTGGTAGACACTGTTAGGGGCAAAATCGATTGGTTTTTATTACAATATCATGGCATTTGAACTGTTTTATAAGCTCATATACACTTGGGAACGTTTTTTATTGATCTGGCATGTTTTAGACACCTAAATCTAGTCAGGAAGGCCCCTTCACTCTAGTATGCTGAGGGAGGAGGCCTCATTTTAGTGCTTCAGCTGTGCAGTTGATTTCAAGGCAGTGCATGCAGTTTTCATGTGAGAGGGTCCTGTGACTCAGAAAGTGACTCCAGAAGGCTTATTTCTGTGGATGATTGACCCCTAAGGAAGGTAAAATGCTGCAGCAATACTGTAGCAGGGATTGTAGTGTATAAAAACTGTTAAATCCAACAATTAGCTCTGGTTTGCTTGTTTTAAGAGCTAGAGTCTCCATATTTGCTGTGCAATACTTTCTAAGCATTAAGACACTGGGGTCCAAATTTCATAAAAATCGGATATTGCCTTAATAGTTTTTTGAACATTCAGAAATAAAGTGTGTCATTTTATTATTTAAAGAGACAGTAACGTTTTTGTTTAAAATCGTTTTTATTGCATTGTTTGCCTGCCTAAATCTGTTTAACATGTCTATGCCATCAGATAACCTATGTTCTGTGTGTGTAGAGACAAATGTGTTCCCCCTTTGAGTGTTTGTGATAATTGTGCCATAGCGTCCAAACAAAATAAGGACAGCTCTGTTACATTTCATAATGTTGCCCAAGATAATTTATCTAATGAAGGTAGTGAGGATAATTCTACATCCTCTCCTTCTGTGTCTACACCAGCTTTGCCCGCGCAGGCGACACCTAGCGCGCCAGTGCTTATTTCTATGCAACAATTAACAGCAGTAGTGGGTAATTCTATAGCAAATCTTTTATCCAAACTGCCAGCATTTCAGAGAAAGCGTGATTGTTCAGTTTTAAATACAGATAAAAAAAGGATGAACAATCAGACGCTGACGATGCCTTATCTATTTTACCCTCACATCAATCGGAATTGGCTGTGAGGGAAGGGCTGTCTGAGGGTGAAATTTCAGACTCAGGAAAAATTTCTCAACAGGCAGAACCTGATATAGTAGCATTTAAATTTAAGCTAGAACATCTCCGCGCTTTGCTTAAGGAGGTATTAGCTACTCTGGATGACTGTGATTCTGTAGTAGTACCAGAGAAGTTGTGCAAATTGGACAAATTTTTAGAGGTCCCAGTGCACGAAGACGCTTTTCCAATACCCAAGAGGGTAGCGAGCATAGTGGATAAGGAGTGGGAGAAGCCAGGTGTACCCTTTGCCCCACCTCCTATATTTAAGAAAATGTTTCCCATAGTAGACCCTAGAAGGGACGCATGGCAGACGGTCCCGAAGGTTGAGGGAGCTGTTTCAACACTAGCGAAGCGCACAACTATTCCTATAGAGGACAGCTGCGCTTTCAAAGATCCTATGGATAAAAATTGGAAGGATTGCTTAAAAAGATTTTTGTTCAACAAGGGTTCATCCTTCAACCAGCTACGTGTGTTATTACTGTCACTTCAGCGGCGTCCTTTTGGTTCGAGGAACTAGAAAGGTCGCTCCAGAAAGAGACTTCCTATGAAGAAGTCATGGACAGAATTCACGCATTAAAGTTAGCTAATTCCTTTATATTGGATGCCGCTTTTCAAATAACGAAATTGGCGGTGAAAAACTCAGGTTTTGCTATAGTAGCGCGGAGGGCGCTTTGGCTAAAATCCTGGTCGGCAGATGTGTCGTCCAAGACTAAGTTACTTAATATTCCTTTCAAGGGTAAGACCCTTTTTGGGCCGGAATTGAAGGAAATTATTTCAGACATCACTGGGGGTAAGGGCCATGCCCTCCCACAGGATAGGCCTTTTAAGGCTAAGAACAAGTCAAATTTTCGTTCCTTTCACAATTTCAGGAACGGACCGGCTAATAACTCCACTGCCGCTAGACAAGAAGGTAACGCGGCCCAGCCCAAACCCGCTTGGAAGCCCATGCAAGGCTGGAACAAGGGTAAACAGACCAAGAAACCTGCTGCTTGCTACCAAGACAGCATGAAGGGGTAGCCCCCGATCCGGGACCGGATCTGGTAGGGGGCAGACTATCTCTCTTCGCTCAGGCTTGGGCAAGAGATGTTCCGGATCCCTGGGTACTAGAAATAGTCTCCAAGGGATACCTGCTAGAGTTCAAGGGACTTCCTCCAAAGGGAAGATTCCACCTGTCTCACTTATCTTCAGACCAGATAAAGAAACAGGCATTCTTACATTGTGTAAGAGACCTATCAAAGATGGGAGTGATAAACCCAGTCCCCTCCGGGGAACAAGGTCTAGGTTTTTACTCAAACCTGTTTGTGGTTCCCAAAAAAGAGGGAACTTTCAGGCCAATCCTGGATTTAAAGATATTAAACAATTTCCTCAGAGTTCCATCCTTCACGTGGCTCTTCCATTCGGTTTAGCCACCGCTCCCAGAATTTTCTCAAAGGTGCTAGGGTCCCTTCTAGCGGTCCTAAGGCAGAGGGGCATCGCTGTAGCACCTTATCTAGACGACATCCTAATCCAAGCGTCGTCTCTTTCCAAAGCGAGGGCCCACACAGACATTGTGTTGGCTTTTCTCAGATCTCACGGGTGGAAGGTGAACATAGAAAAGAGTTCACTGTCACCGTCCACAAGGGTTCAGTTTCTGGGAACAATAATAGATTCTATGGAAATGAAGATCTTCCTGACAGAAGTCAGAAAGTTAAAGCTTCTAAATGCTTGTCGAGTTCTTCATTCTATTCCTCAACCCTCCATAGCTCGGTGCATGGAAGTAATAGGACTAATGGTCGCAGCAATGGACGTGGTTCCTTTTGCTCGAATTCATCAAAGACCATTACAGCTGTGCATGCTCAATCAGTGGAATGGGGACTATACAGACTTGTCTCCCCAAATTCAAGTAGACCAGGTAACCAGGGACTCACTTCTCTGGTGGTTGACCCAGGATCACCTGTCTCAGGGAATGAGTTTCCGCAGACCGGAGTGGGTCATTGTCACGACCGACGCCAGCCTCTTGGGGTGGGGCGCGGTCTGGGACTCCCTGAAAGCTCAGGGCCTATGGTCTCGGGAAGAGTCGCTTCTCCCGATAAACATTTTGGAACCAAGAGCAATATTCAATGCGCTCCTGGCTTGACCTCAGCTAGCGAAAGCCAGGTTCATAAGATTTCAGTCGGACAACATAACGACTGTTGCGTACATCAATCATCAGGGGGGAACAAAGAGTTCCCTAGCGATGAAGGAAGTAACCAAGATCATCCAATGGGCAGAGAATCACTCCTGCCATCTATCTGCTATTCACATCCCAGGAGTAGACAACTGGGAGGCGGACTATTTGAGTCGTCAGACTTTCCATCCGGGGGAGTGGGAACTCCACCCGGAGGTCTTTGCTCAGTTAACCCAATTATGGGGCATTCCAGACATGGATCTAATGGCGTCCCGTCAGAACTTCAAGATTCCTTGTTACGGGTCCAGATCCAGGGATCCCAAGGCGATTCTAGTGGATGCATTAGTGGCGCCTTGGTCGTTCAACCTAGCGTATGTGTTTCCACCGTTTCCTCTCCTTCCCAGGCTCATAGCCAGGATCAAACAGGAAAAGGCCTCGGTGATTCTGATAGCTCCTGCGTGGCCACGCAGGACTTGGTATGCAGACCTGGTGAATATGTCATCGGCTCCACCATGGAAGCTACCTTTGAGACAGGATCTTCTAGTACAAGGTCCATTCGAACATCCAAATCTAGTTTCTCTGCAGCTGACTGCTTGGAAATTGAACGCTTGATTTTATCCAAACGTGGGTTTTCGAATTCTGTGATAGATACTCTGGTCCAAGCCAGAAAACCTGTGACTAGAAAGATTTACCATAAAATATGGCGTAAATATATCTGTTGGTGTGAATCCAAGGGATTCTCCTGGAGTAAAATAAAAATTCCAAGGATTCTCTCCTTTCTCCAAGAAGGTTTGGATAAAGGGTTGTCCGCTAGTTCTCTAAAGGGACAGATTTCTGCTTTATCTGTCTTGTTACACAAACGACTGGCAGCTGTGCCAGATGTACAAGCTTTTGTTCAGGCTTTGGTTAGAATCAAGCCTGTTTACAGAACCATGACTCCTCCTTGGAGTCTAAATTTAGTTCTTTCAGTTCTTCAAGGGGTTCCGTTTGAACCTTTACATTCCATAAATATTAAGTTATTATCTTGGAAAGTACTGTTTTTGGGTGCTATTTCTTCTGCTAGAAGAGTTTCTGAATTATCTGCTTTGCAGTGTAATTCACCCTATCTGGTTTTCCATTCAGATAAGGTTGTTTTGCGTACTAAGCCTGGTTTTCTTCCAAAAGTTGTTTCCAACAAGAATATTAACCAGGAAATAGTTGTTCCTTCTCTGTGTCCGAAACCAGTTTCAAAGAAGGAACGTTTATTACACAATTTAGATGTTGTTCGTGCTTTAAAGTTTTATTTAGAAGCAACAAAAGATTTTAGACAAACCTCATCTTTGTTTGTCGTTTACTCTGGTAAGAGGAGAGATCAAAAAGCTACTGCTACCTCTCTCTCTGGCTAAAAAGCATTATCCGATTGGCCTATGAGACTGCCGGACGACAGCCTCCTGACCGAATCACAGCTCACTCTACTAGGGCTGTGGCTTCCACATGGGCCTACAAGAACGAGGCTTCTGTTGATCAGATATGTAAGGCAGCGACTTGGTATTCTCTGCACACTTTTGCCAAATTCTACAAATTTGATACTTATGCTTCTTCGGAGGCTATTTTTGGGAGAAAGGTTTTGCAAGCCGTGGTGCCTTCCATTTAGGTAACCTGATTTGCTCCCTCCCTTCATCCGTGTCCTAAAGCTTTGGTATTGGTTCCCACAAGTAATGGATGACGCCGTGGACCGGACACACCAATGTTGGAGAAAACAGAATTTATGCTTACCTGATAAATTACTTTCTCCAACGGTGTGTCCGGTCCACGGCCCGCCCTGGTTTTCCTAATCAGGTTGAAAATTTTTTTGTCTTTATACACTACAGTCACCACGGCACCCTATAGTTTCTCCTTTTTCTCCTAACCGTCGTTCGAATGACTGGGGGGCGGAGCTAGAGGGGGAGCTATATGGACAGCTCTGCTGTGTGCTCTCCTTGCCTTTCCCTGTAGGGGAGGAGAATATCCCACAAGTAATGGATGACGCCGTGGACCGGACACACCGTTGGAGAAAGTAATTTATCAGGTAAGCATAAATTCTGTTTTTTACAACAATGCTGACACTCCCTAAAGAAAGGACTAAGCTTAAAGAGAAGTTAGCGCGCCTCCCCCCTCCAATAACAAATTCTATATGTAAATAAGCCGTGCACAGATGTGAATAACTATGATGTGAAGCACTATGTGCTGAGGTGGACAAAATACTGGCTCTGAGCAGTCCAGGGCTCAGGGCTGATACCGGAAGAGCAGAGCGAGTGGAGGTTGCTACTTCAGTAGAGGCTGAGCTCCCGAGGTCTAGGCTAGTAAGCAGAGAGGCTGATTGAGCAGTGAGAGACAAGTGCTGTAAGTGCAGGGACCGCAAGACATCTGCTGTTTCCTGCTCCTACAAAGCCCCTGTATCCTAATGCTGCTGGTACACAAATCAATATAAGTGGGATTATTGCAGCTATCGCACCTAAGAGACCGGCAGGGTCAGAGTGTGGACATCCAGAAGCTAACTCTGCCTACACATCAATAATCTAACTATTGGAGAAAGCTTGCAGCAGCACTGTGCACCGCCGCATCTATGAAAAAGCCTGCTAGTGGGCAAAGAATGCTGCCTGCGATGCGCTTCTTTCATAGATCCCACTTATATTGATTTGTGTACCAGCAGCACTAGGATACAGGGGCTTTGTAGGAGCTGGAAACAGCAGATGTCTTGCAGTCCCTGCCCTTACAGCAGTTGTCTCTCACTGCTCAAGTGCTTCTGTTTACCATCTTGGGCACTCGTGCCATGGGATCACCACCACCGGTCTAACGTTTGTAGAAAATAAATGAGCAAAATGCAGCCTATAGGTTACCAGTTTGCTAAACAACCCCTGGTAATTACATCTAATTTTAGTAATTGTTTATGAAAATGTCGATCACACCTGTCAACTCTACCTTAAACAACGTCTGTTAGCTACTAAAGGCCTGTTCTTATATGCAGAGTGCCTGTTTGTTTGGTACCCTTTACAAAGAATAACAGCAGAAAAGTAATCACTGCTGAACACGGATGCGCATTTATTGAGTGCTGGTCTGTGTTCACTCTAGCAGTGACGTCACCATGGGGGATGGAACATGTGCTCCTGTGGCTGCACGGCCCAAAAAAAAACCAAATAGGTATGGCAGGGACAGAGTGTGCGGCAGCTAGCTGAATATAGCTATCTACATCGGCACTTTATACAAGACTCAATACAAGATTTCATCTTGGGTGCTCTGGAGGAGTCGACATATTGATTGGACCAATCCCTGTGACGCAAACAGCTCCAGCGTGTCTGTCAGACGACCCACAACAGTCCCGACCTGCTACTACCGGCACTTTGATCGTGCCGCTTCGTCTGTGAGTAGTTTGTGCATTTGGGGGGAGGGCTCTAATCTTTGCCTCCGGTTATCCCATATGATACTGCTCTATGTTTGGCGCCTCTCCTTTTTTGTCTTTACCGTCTGTAGGAGTCCATTCTGGATCATCTTTTTGGGAGTGCAGCCTGAATCATCTGGTTCCGTTTAAAGTCTAATAGCTGTACACAAGCGCACCTCTTTGGGGACTATCGATCCTTATTTGTTTGGTAATTGTTATGAGCGGCTTAAAACGGATCTTTACAAAAATAAAAGACTTAGTTATAAAACTATTTAGTAAAAAAGCCACATACGCATAAGTTTAGTTTTGATTGTTAATTATATTAAAAATAGGTTTTGATTTGGGTAAACTGTCCCTTTAACATAGGTCAGCTTTTCCCAGTTTTTCGTTCTTTACATAAACACACTTATGTCTAAAGTTCTGTAACTTTCCACTGATTATGTTGCAATAAGGGGGCGTGTATGAAGCAATTTACAATATATGTGATGTATACTATATAACCACAGCACTGTTAATAATAAACAGAGCAGACTAGGACTATATTATGTGTGCATGTCTGATTTTGCTCTCCAAATAATTAGTATTCCGGCCCTGAGAGGACCTTATAACAGGTCTAGCATTAGCAACTGGGATTCACGCGGGGTAAGTAGAGAGATTCTATCCCGCTTCCCTTCTGTGAATTGAAGCCAAGAGGTCTGGCCATTTCATATTATGAGGGGGTTGGAGTCCCTTCTCAGTTTAGAGTCTTGCTATCATGGGGATGACAGTCCCACCCCGGCCCTGAGAGGACCTTAAAACAGGTCTGGCATGAGCAACTGGGATTCACGCGGGGTAAGTAGAGAGATTCTATCCCGCTTCCCTTCTGTGAATTGAAGCCAAGAGGTCTGGCCATTTAATATTATGAGGGGGTTGGAGTCCCTCCTCAGTTTAGAGTCTTGCTATCATGGAGATGACAGTCCCACCAAATGTAAGGGTTAAAGTCCCACATACATAGATATACTGTATTTATACTGTAGATAGACATAGATATCACTGGAGATGAGTAATCACTGATTGATGCTTATTTATATTGTATTATTTTGTGTTATATTGTATTGTGCTGTATATACAAGTATTGTTGTAGTTAAAAACTACAATTTTTTTTAAAGGTAAAGACATCTTTATGGTAAGATAATTCCTTTCACTGTCAAACACTTGGAATTACAAAACCCAAATAGCAGATACCATACAAGTTAAGAAAGGAAAAATGCATATGCTTTAGTAACACAGATCAAATAAGAGCCTTGGTAAGTAGATAATATACCATCAGTACCATCATAAGTATTCCACTTCCAAAACTCATATTTATCTGTATGGTTGTTATAAATTTCTAGCTAAGGTGTGTCCTTAATCTCTTTATTTTGAGTAGTTTGATAATACACTAAGGAATGATTGCCATGGGAAATTCCTAATGCTGAGATATTGCAGCATTCTCTTTCAACTATAAAAGGTGCAAACATACTCTCTATACTCCAGGTGAATACCGATTAGTGATAAGTAGTATCCTGGCCCTGAGAGGACCTCTAACTGTGAACAGGATTTAAAATCTTTATATTTTCCATCCTCTACTATAACTTTAATTTTTAAGAGAAAGACCCGTAATCCCCTTCATTTTATGGACCCTTCTACTTAATAAAAAAATAATACAAACTTTTAATGTAGAACATTGCAAAGAGATTGAAAAAAAACGAAACCTCTTGATTCATATTTCTCAATCTGGGTTTATGGTGGGTAGAAATCCTGTGAAAAATATACGTAAAGACTTTTTAGTTTTAGATCATCATTGGAATAAACCAACTACAAATAAATCACATCATAAGGTCGATTCTTCTCTATTGACAACCGAGGCTAAAAAGGCATTCATCTCCATAGAATGGGATTATGTTTATTCTACTTGAGATCATTTTTGATTTAAAGGCCACTTCTGCAATTTTCTACACTTATAGAAATGTAGTAATATCTTTTTACACTGACAATTTAATGATCTTTCTGAGACTTCCGGTGGGAGGAGCTGAGAGGAGCATGCGAAAACAGCATGTAGCCTGAGAGAGCTCGATTACAGCCAGCCCTACGGTCTATGTCCGCTGTGAAGGCAGCACCAGTAGCCTTCCTAGGACACCAACCCTGGCATGCAGGGGGTTCGACCGGGAAGTCTAGAAGAGCCGCAAGCGGGTCACTCGCTAGAGCCATGTGACGGATACCCTGGCTACCCCGACTGGGTAGCTCCGCCAAACGGGTCCTGCTTCCTCCCTGCTGACTGCAGCTATGTAGCTGGCAAGTGACCACAGCCTGTAGCCACCCCTGATGCCCGACAGCATCAGTACCCAGAGTCCCACCCTGTGGCAGACTTCAGCTACCCAGACTGGATAGCTCTGCCTGATGATCCTTTCTCTGTCTGGAACAGGCTGCTATGTAGCCCAGGAAAGTGATTTTAGCTGGAGCCCACCCAAATAACTAGACAGACTAGCATTCAGGTTAAACAAGAACTGATTTTATTGTACAACATACACTCCTTTTATACACACAGCTCATCTTGATAAGACAAAGGACAATCCCACTATTTTCCAGCCATTCCCGCCCCTCCAGACAGCCCGGCACCTCCATAGGAGCCACAGTCTCACATAATCCCAAAACCTAGGGGTGGCAGTTTCGGGGTGATCCCGGTGGAGCGGCGTCACTTCCAGGGTGTCATTTTAAAGCTCTCGTTCCCCAGATGCCACAGTCCAATGATTCGTTACTGGGGACCGGAGTTACAGTCCGTTATGGGGTTAGGGGTGTCCAGAACCCCCAGTTCCCAAAAGAGCTCCCCTCTGATAATTGCCACAGCTCTTGTCCTCCCTAGGGGCTACCAATCCCCAAAATATTGGAGCTCTGGGGAAAAGGGCTGCTGGAGCGACCAGGGGTAAAGTTAGCGGGTGTCCTGCTGTCCTGTGGCCGACCGGGAGTTCCAGGAGCCCGGCCAGCCTGATAGGAGATAGGCGGGTGTCCGTTGTGAGGCGGGCAACCGGGAGTTCCAGGAGCCCGGCCAGCCTAGGAGGGTTTTCCTGGTCATACACCAGCTCTCCACAAAACAAGCAAACAAAAGCTTCCAGAGATTGTGGTTGCTCTGAGGAGCCCAAAACCACTGAGAAACAACAGGGGTGAGGTTGTAGGGGGAGTTGGGGGAAGCCTTAGCTGTCTGGTATCTGTGAAATCTCCCCCTTCCAGTTTAGCAGACCCGGCTAGACCCTTAATGGGTCGGCCTGGAGCTGTTCTCGGTTGCTGGGAGAGGTTATCCCATCTCTCCTAAGTTTGGGGCATCCTGGCGGGTCCCTGTTGGCGTTTATACCCTGCGCCCTGGGCGCAGGGATAGTCACATAATGCAAAGTCCCAAACAAGTTTGCTAAGGCCAGCTCCCAAACAATTGCTGTTCCACAAGTTCCAGTGTCCTTAAGTTCCATGGCCAAACTGTCTCCCTCTGTGACACTCTGTTGAGAAACGGCTGACCCACCCACAAACAAAGCCAGTGCCGGTTTCCCGGCTGTATTCCCACCCCAGACCGGAGAGGGAGGTTGCTCCTTGGTGTGGCACCAACTGCATAAGCTTTTTTTAAATAATCATTTTTATTGAAAATTTTATAATATACAAAGAAAAAAGCAAAAGAATTCACAAAAATATAAAAGGAAAACTACAACAAAGTTATTACAGAGTTATTACCCAGGTATTCATGATGGTATTATCTTCTATGAGGTGTAACCTCAGAAACTGCTCAACAAAAACATTTCCCAATACATAATAGATAGAGTCCACTTTAAAGAACTTTCTATACATTTAAATTACATAAAGAAAAAATCAAGATAAGGAAACCATCATTGGCAATTTGTTCTTCCCCTCAAATTCTCTCCCATTTTCTGACCTCACTTCTGGCCCACCTTCCCTGTCTTATTAATTCACATATGAAATTGACTAGTCTCCCTACTATCTACAACCATAATCGGCTTTAACCTAGAATCCATCTACTACCTATAGACATTACAGGTGGATATTTATAAGATGTGATTCCATATAGTCTTATATTCTATCCTTCATCTTCTTCCACATACCTTAATACTACAGAGTTCAAGAGGGGGGGGAGCAGAGGGGGAAAAAAAAAGGAACAGCCTCTTGTATTTATTGCCAAGTTATCCATTGTGTAGGTAAAACTTCTGAGACCACTAGATTCAAGAAATGTATTGAACTTTGAAATGGCTCCAGAAATTGTCGCTGCATCCCTAAAGGCCAGGAGCATATAAGATTTTTCCACTTATTAAAATACTTTCTGAATTGTTTTTCGGATCCAACTTTCAAATCTTGCCTTTCAACTATCATTTGACTTTTAATGCTGTTGGCTAATTCACTTATACTTGGGACCTCTTCTGCTTCCATTTTTTAAATAATAGATTACGTGCTGCCAAAATGGCAATGTTTATGAGACACCTATCTCCTGAGTTCTTTGCTTGGCTTAAAAAGAATATTTGAATCGGCTTCATTACGTTGAAATGTCTGTTAAGCCAGTACTGTATCTTTAGCCAGTATTGTTTGACTTTAGGACAGCTCCATAGACAGTGTAGTAAATTTGCACCGGGTATATTGCATTTGAAGCAGTTACCTGGCTGAACCAAGTTCCATATACTCATTCTAGCTGGGGTTAGATAGAAATTATTGATTACTTTACATTGCGACTCTCTCCAATTGATGCAATTCGTTGCTTCGTTTGCCAGTCTTATACTATCAGTGATATCTTCACATTGTAACCTAGTAAAGTATTTCAAGAATTTATCTCTAACCTGTTTAATGTGTTCTTGCCCATTAATCTGCAATATGTTTTGATACCACATTGAAATTGACCGGCTCCCGGCCTGGTATACCTTAAGACCTATATCTATATGTTGTTGTCCCCAATCTATGCCCAATATCCTTGTATATGTCTCGATGTAGTGGTGTACTTGTAAGTAGGCATAAAAGTTTTTAGCTGGGAGGTTATATTGGCCAGCCAAACTCTCAAAAGTTTGGGTCCTCCCATCTTCAACCGCCCTGAACTGTACAAATTGCTTGAGACCTTTCTCATGCCATTCGTGGAATATACTATTATTAATCCCGGGTGGGAAATCCACACATCCAATGATTGGTAGAAGACGGGACACCCGAAATTCCTGCCCTGTTAACCTGCAATATTTTTGCCATGCTGATACAATGTTTGCAAATGTAAGCAAGTTGCTAACGTTACATGGCAATTTCTTGTGTGGACAGTGCAGTATCGCCTGTAAGCTAAATGGGGCTATCAGCTCAGATTCTAAATTATAGTACGTAACATAATCTGCCTTAGTCAGCAAATCTATTCCGAACTTTATCAATGTAACGTAATTATAATACTTTATGTTTGGTATAGAGAGTCCCCCAAATTATCTTGCATTACTAAGCTTCTTCATAGATATTCGTGGCTTCTTCTTTCCCCAGATAAAAAATGTACATGCTCTGTTATATCTATCTATATCCTTACTTGCAATAAAGATTGGTAGATTTTGTAGGAGGAATAGCAGTTTGGGGAAAAGAATCATTTTAATCAGCATGATCCTTGCCTATAATGACAGATAGTATAAATTCCATTTACTTAAATCTGAATGTAAATTATCAAAGAGTTCCCTGTAGTTTAACTGATACCACTCTCTGGGATTTCTGCCGATTTTGATCCCTAGATAATTAAAATATTGTACTTCCTTTAAAATATACTTTAAGCTGGATCTTGTTTTATTGACCCATAACAATTCAGATTTAGTAGAGTTAATTTTGTATCCTGAGAATGAGTTAAACTTGTCTATAATTTTCAAGAACATTGGAATACTTGTGGCGGTATTTTGAAGAAACAACAAAATATTGTCTGCGTATAAAGAGATCAACATATTCTGACTACCTATGTTTACCGGTTGCAGTACTTCTCTTATGTATATTGCGAGGGGCTCTAGAGCTAAGTCGAGCTAAGTTGAACAGTAATGGGGGCAATGGGCATTCTTGACATGTGCCTTTTTCTAAAATGATGTATTGTGATAATTCCCCATTAACCAGAAGTTGTGATTTTGGTTTGTTATATATTAATTTAATCAGGTCAACCAGGCTGCCAGAAAAGCCAAAATTCTCCAAGGCTGTAAACATATGGTCCCATATTATAGAGTCGAATGCTTTTTCGGCATCGACTGTAACTAGTGCGATATCTCTATCCTTATTATTTTTATTTCTTTCTCCAACAACCTGATTGACCTGATGAAAATAATCTAGCATTGTTAAAACTCTTTGCATGTTACGAACAGAATTCCTTCCTGGGATAAACCCTGCTTGGTCTGAATGGATCAGTTTACCAATTACTATTTTAAGTCTCTCCGCAATAACCGACATAAGTATTTTGTAATCTGAAATTGGGCGGTAGGAAGATAGTTCCTCCGCATCTTTCCCTTTCTTGTGAATTAGTGTAATGACTGAATCAGAGAAGTAAAGCGAGTTCATTTCTTTTTTTAAATAATACTCATTAAAGAGCTTTGTCAATGTTCCTACCACTATTTCAGCTGTGATTTTATAAAATTCTATTGAAAGGCCGTCTGGACCTGGGGCTTTTCCTGTTTTGTCTTTTTGAATTACTTTTAGTATCTCTGTTTCAGTGATTGGTGCATTTATCTGCTGTAATTCAGCTTTTGATACCTGAGGGGTTTTTATCCCTTTCCAAAACTGTTCTTTGGCTTCCTTGTTTATCTCTGTACTTGCATATAGATTTTGATCATATTTAAAAAACGCTTCTCTTATTTCTGCCGGTTTGGTATAAACTGTCTTCCCTTCTTTGATTACCGGGATTATATTCTTTTTTTTAATGAAAATTCGTAATCTTAGCTAAGTGTTTTGCAGAAATGCCCTGATATCCTTGATAATCAGCCCTTGCCTTCAAATCTTCTCCCACCCATTTTTCTTTCAAGAAGTTTTCTCTTTCTTCCCTTGTTTGTTTGTATTTGCCCCATGTAGCCCGATTGGGATTATATAGATACTTTTCGTATGCATTTCTTAATTGATTTGCTAGCTGAATCTCTCTGGCTTTCTTTTTACGTGTCATTTTGATCATATACGCCTTTACTTCGCCCCAAACTACAGCTTTACCTGCCTCCCATAAGATTTCTGTTTTATTTATATATTCTTTATTTTGTTTACAATACTCTTGCCATTTATTTTTTGTCCAATTTACAAAATGTGTATTATTGCTCATGTAAGCCAGAAAACGAAATGTATTCCCTCTCCTCTCCGATCCAGCCACTACAAAGATTTTTAAACTTATTATCGCGTGGTCTGACAGAATTATGTCTGCAATATCTGATTCCATCTCTAGCAAGACATCTGCTGTTTCCTGCTCCTACAATGCCCCTGTATCCTAATGCTGCTGGTACACAAATCAATATAAGTGGGATTATTGCAGCTATCGCACCTAAGAGACCGGCAGGGTCAGAGTGTGGACATCCAGAAGCTAACTCTGCCTACACATCAATAATCTAACTATTGGAGAAAGCTTGCAGCAGCACTGTGCACCGCCGCATCTATGAAAAAGCCTGCTAGTGGGCAAAGAATGCTGCCTGCGATGCGCTTCTTTCATAGATCCCACTTATATTGATTTGTGTACCAGCAGCACTAGGATACAGGGGCTTTGTAGGAGCTGGAAACAGCAGATGTCTTGCAGTCCCTGCCCTTACAGCAGTTGTCTCTCACTGCTCAAGTGCTTCTGTTTACCATCTTGGGCACTCGTGCCATGGGATCACCACCACCGGTCTAACGTTTGTAGAAAATAAATGAGCAAAATGCAGCCTATAGGTTACCAGTTTGCTAAACAACCCCTGGTAATTACATCTAATTTTAGTAATTGTTTATGAAAATGTCGATCACACCTGTCAACTCTACCTTAAACAACGTCTGTTAGCTACTAAAGGCCTGTTCTTATATGCAGAGTGCCTGTTTGTTTGGTACCCTTTACAAAGAATAACAGCAGAAAAGTAATCACTGCTGAACACGGATGCGCATTTATTGAGTGCTGGTCTGTGTTCACTCTAGCAGTGACGTCACCATGGGGGATGGAACATGTGCTCCTGTGGCTGCACGGCCCAAAAAAAAACCAAATAGGTATGGCAGGGACAGAGTGTGCGGCAGCTAGCTGAATATAGCTATCTACATCGGCACTTTATACAAGACTCAATACAAGATTTCATCTTGGGTGCTCTGGAGGAGTCGACATATTGATTGGACCAATCCCTGTGACGCAAACAGCTCCAGCGTGTCTGTCAGACGACCCACAACAGTCCCGACCTGCTACTACCGGCACTTTGATCGTGCCGCTTCGTCTGTGAGTAGTTTGTGCATTTGGGGGGAGGGCTCTAATCTTTGCCTCCGGTTATCCCATATGATACTGCTCTATGTTTGGCGCCTCTCCTTTTTTGTCTTTACCGTCTGTAGGAGTCCATTCTGGATCATCTTTTTGGGAGTGCAGCCTGAATCATCTGGTTCCGTTTAAAGTCTAATAGCTGTACACAAGCGCACCTCTTTGGGGACTATCGATCCTTATTTGTTTGGTAATTGTTATGAGCGGCTTAAAACGGATCTTTACAAAAATAAAAGACTTAGTTATAAAACTATTTAGTAAAAAAGCCACATACGCATAAGTTTAGTTTTGATTGTTAATTATATTAAAAATAGGTTTTGATTTGGGTAAACTGTCCCTTTAACATAGGTCAGCTTTTCCCAGTTTTTCGTTCTTTACATAAACACACTTATGTCTAAAGTTCTGTAACTTTCCACTGATTATGTTGCAATAAGGGGGCGTGTATGAAGCAATTTACAATATATGTGATGTATACTATATAACCACAGCACTGTTAATAATAAACAGAGCAGACTAGGACTATATTATGTGTGCATGTCTGATTTTGCTCTCCAAGGCCTTGTATGGTGGATTATTCAGTTCCAGGTGAATACTGATTAGTGATAATTAGTATTCCGGCCCTGAGAGGACCTTATAACAGGTCTAGCATTAGCAACTGGGATTCACGCGGGGTAAGTAGAGAGATTCTATCCCGCTTCCCTTCTGTGAATTGAAGCCAAGAGGTCTGGCCATTTCATATTATGAGGGGGTTGGAGTCCCTTCTCAGTTTAGAGTCTTGCTATCATGGGGATGACAGTCCCACCCCGGCGCTGAGAGGACCTTAAAACAGGTCTGGCATGAGCAACTGGGATTCACGCGGGGTAAGTAGAGAGATTCTATCCCGCTTCCCTTCTGTGAATTGAAGCCAAGAGGTCTGGCCATTTAATATTATGAGGGGGTTGGAGTCCCTCCTCAGTTTAGAGTCTTGCTATCATGGAGATGACAGTCCCACCAAATGTAAGGGTTAAAGTCCCACATACATAGATATACTGTATTTATACTGTAGATAGACATAGATATCACTGGAGATGAGTAATCACTGATTGATGCTTATTTATATTGTATTATTTTGTGTTATATTGTATTGTGCTGTATATACAAGTATTGTTGTAGTTAAAAACTACAATTTTTTTTAAAGGTAAAGACATCTTTATGGTAAGATAATTCCTTTCACTGTCAAACACTTGGAATTACAAAACCCAAATAGCAGATACCATACAAGTTAAGAAAGGAAAAATGCATATGCTTTAGTAACACAGATCAAATAAGAGCCTTGGTAAGTAGATAATATACCATCAGTACCATCATAAGTATTCCACTTCCAAAACTCATATTTATCTGTATGGTTGTTATAAATTTCTAGCTAAGGTGTGTCCTTAATCTCTTTATTTTGAGTAGTTTGATAATACACTAAGGAATGATTGCCATGGGAAATTCCTAATGCTGAGATATTGCAGCATTCTCTTTCAACTATAAAAGGTGCAAACATACTCTCTATACTCCAGGTGAATACCGATTAGTGATAAGTAGTATCCTGGCCCTGAGAGGACCTCTAACTGTGAACAGGATTTAAAATCTTTATATTTTCCATCCTCTACTATAACTTTAATTTTTAAGAGAAAGACCCGTAATCCCCTTCATTTTATGGACCCTTCTACTTAATAAAAAAATAATACAAACTTTTAATGCAGAACATTGCAAAGAGATTGAAAAAAAACGAAACCTCTTGATTCATATTTCTCAATCTGGGTTTATGGTGGGTAGAAATCCTGTGAAAAATATACGTAAAGACTTTTTAGTTTTAGATCATCATTGGAATAAACCAACTACAAATAAATCACATCATAAAGTCGATTCTTCTCTATTGACAACCGAGGCTAAAAAGGCATTCATCTCCATAGAATGGGATTATGTTTATTCTACTTGAGATCATTTTTGATTTAAAGGCCACTTCTGCAATTTTCTACACTTATAGAAATGTAGTAATATCTTTTTACACTGACAATTTAATGATCTTTCTGAGACTTCCGGTGGGAGGAGCTGAGAGGAGCATGCGAAAACAGCATGTAGCCTGAGAGAGCTCGATTACAGCCAGCCCTACGGTCTATGTCCGCTGTGAAGGCAGCACCAGTAGCCTTCCTAGGACACCAACCCTGGCATGCAGGGGGTTCGACCGGGAAGTCTAGAAGAGCCGCAAGCGGGTCACTCGCTAGAGCCATGTGACGGATACCCTGGCTACCCCGACTGGGTAGCTCCGCCAAACGGGTCCTGCTTCCTCCCTGCTGACTGCAGCTATGTAGCTGGCAAGTGACCACAGCCTGTAGCCACCCCTGATGCCCGACAGCATCAGTACCCAGAGTCCCACCCTGTGGCAGACTTCAGCTACCCAGACTGGATAGCTCTGCCTGATGATCCTTTCTCTGTCTGGAACAGGCTGCTATGTAGCCCAGGAAAGTGATTTTAGCTGGAGCCCACCCAAATAACTAGACAGACTAGCATTCAGGTTAAACAAGAACTGATTTTATTGTACAACATACACTCCTTTTATACACACAGCTCATCTTGATAAGACAAAGGACAATCCCACTATTTTCCAGCCATTCCCGCCCCTCCAGACAGCCCGGCACCTCCATAGGAGCCACAGTCTCACATAATCCCAAAACCTAGGGGTGGCAGTTTCGGGGTGATCCCGGTGGAGCGGCGTCACTTCCAGGGTGTCATTTTAAAGCTCTCGTTCCCCAGATGCCACAGTCCAATGATTCGTTACTGGGGACCGGAGTTACAGTCCGTTATGGGGTTAGGGGTGTCCAGAACCCCCAGTTCCCAAAAGAGCTCCCCTCTGATAATTGCCACAGCTCTTGTCCTCCCTAGGGGCTACCAATCCCCAAAATATTGGAGCTCTGGGGAAAAGGGCTGCTGGAGCGACCAGGGGTAAAGTTAGCGGGTGTCCTGCTGTCCTGTGGCCGACCGGGAGTTCCAGGAGCCCGGCCAGCCTGATAGGAGATAGGCGGGTGTCCGTTGTGAGGTGGGCAACCGGGAGTTCCAGGAGCCCGGCCAGCCTAGGAGGGTTTTCCTGGTCATACACCAGCTCTCCACAAAACAAGCAAACAAAAGCTTCCAGAGATTGTGGTTGCTCTGAGGAGCCCAAAACCACTGAGAAACAACAGGGGTGAGGTTGTAGGGGGAGTTGGGGGAAGCCTTAGCTGTCTGGTATCTGTGAAATCTCCCCCTTCCAGTTTAGCAGACCCGGCTAGACCCTTAATGGGTCGGCCTGGAGCTGTTCTCGGTTGCTGGGAGAGGTTATCCCATCTCTCCTGAGTTTGGGGCATCCTGGCGGGTCCCTGTTGGCGTTTATACCCTGCGCCCTGGGCGCAGGGATAGTCACATAATGCAAAGTCCCAAACAAGTTTGCTAAGGCCAGCTCCCAAACAATTGCTGTTCCACAAGTTCCAGTGTCCTTAAGTTCCATGGCCAAACTGTCTCCCTCTGTGACACTCTGTTGAGAAACGGCTGACCCACCCACAAACAAAGCCAGTGCCGGTTTCCCGGCTGTATTCCCACCCCAGACCGGAGAGGGAGGTTGCTCCTTGGTGTGGCACCAACTGCATAAGCTTTTTTTAAATAATCATTTTTATTGAAAATTTTATAATATACAAAGAAAAAAGCAAAAGAATTCACAAAAATATAAAAGAAAACTACAACAAAGTTATTACAGAGTTATTACCCAGGTATTCATGATGGTATTATCTTCTATGAGGTGTAACCTCAGAAACTGCTCAACAAAAACATTTCCCAATACATAATAGATAGAGTCCACTTTAAAGAACTTTCTATACATTTAAATTACATAAAGAAAAAATCAAGATAAGGAAACCATCATTGGCAATTTGTTCTTCCCCTCAAATTCTCTCCCATTTTCTGACCTCACTTCTGGCCCACCTTCCCTGTCTTATTAATTCACATATGAAATTGACTAGTCTCCCTACTATCTACAACCATAATCGGCTTTAACCTAGAATCCATCTACTACCTATAGACATTACAGGTGGATATTTATAAGATGTGATTCCATATAGTCTTATATTCTATCCTTCATCTTCTTCCACATACCTTAATACTACAGAGTTCAAGAGGGGGGGGAGCAGAGGGGGAAAAAAAAGGAACAGCCTCTTGTATTTATTGCCAAGTTATCCATTGTGTAGGTAAAACTTCTGAGACCACTAGATTCAAGAAATGTATTGAACTTTGAAATGGCTCCAGAAATTGTCGCTGCATCCCTAAAGGCCAGGAGCATATAAGATTTTTCCACTTATTAAAATACTTTCTGAATTGTTTTTCGGATCCAACTTTCAAATCTTGCCTTTCAACTATCATTTGACTTTTAATGCTGTTGGCTAATTCACTTATACTTGGGACCTCTTCTGCTTCCATTTTTTAAATAATAGATTACGTGCTGCCAAAATGGCAATGTTTATGAGACACCTATCTCCTGAGTTCTTTGCTTGGCTTAAAAAGAATATTTGAATCGGCTTCATTACGTTGAAATGTCTGTTAAGCCAGTACTGTATCTTTAGCCAGTATTGTTTGACTTTAGGACAGCTCCATAGACAGTGTAGTAAATTTGCACCGGGTATATTGCATTTGAAGCAGTTACCTGGCTGAGCCAAGTTCCATATACTCATTCTAGCTGGGGTTAGATAGAAATTATTGATTACTTTACATTGCGACTCTCTCCAATTGATGCAATTCGTTGCTTCGTTTGCCAGTCTTATACTATCAGTGATATCTTCACATTGTAACCTAGTAAAGTATTTCAAGAATTTATCTCTAACCTGTTTAATGTGTTCTTGCCCATTAATCTGCAATATGTTTTGATACCACATTGAAATTGACCGGCTCCCGGCCTGGTATACCTTAAGACCTATATCTATATGTTGTTGTCCCCAATCTATGCCCAATATCCTTGTATATGTCTCGATGTAGTGGTGTACTTGTAAGTAGGCATAAAAGTTTTTAGCTGGGAGGTTATATTGGCCAGCCAAACTCTCAAAAGTTTGGGTCCTCCCATCTTCAACCGCCCTGAACTGTACAAATTGCTTGAGACCTTTCTCATGCCATTCGTGGAATATACTATTATTAATCCCGGGTGGGAAATCCACACATCCAATGATTGGTAGAAGACGGGACACCCGAAATTCCTGCCCTGTTAACCTGCAATATTTTTGCCATGCTGATACAATGTTTGCAAATGTAAGCAAGTTGCTAACGTTACATGGCAATTTCTTGTGTGGACAGTGCAGTATCGCCTGTAAGCTAAATGGGGCTATCAGCTCAGATTCTAAATTATAGTACGTAACATAATCTGCCTTAGTCAGCAAATCTATTCCGAACTTTATCAATGTAACGTAATTATAATACTTTATGTTTGGTATAGAGAGTCCCCCAAATTATCTTGCATTACTAAGCTTCTTCATAGATATTCGTGGCTTCTTCTTTCCCCAGATAAAAAATGTACATGCTCTGTTATATCTATCTATATCCTTACTTGCAATAAAGATTGGTAGATTTTGTAGGAGGAATAGCAGTTTGGGGAAAAGAATCATTTTAATCAGCATGATCCTTGCCTATAATGACAGATAGTATAAATTCCATTTACTTAAATCTGAATGTAAATTATCAAAGAGTTCCCTGTAGTTTAACTGATACCACTCTCTGGGATTTCTGCCGATTTTGATCCCTAGATAATTAAAATATTGTACTTCCTTTAAAATATACTTTAAGCTGGATCTTGTTTTATTGACCCATAACAATTCAGATTTAGTAGAGTTAATTTTGTATCCTGAGAATGAGTTAAACTTGTCTATAATTTTCAAGAACATTGGAATACTTGTGGCGGTATTTTGAAGAAACAACAAAATATCGTCTGCGTATAAAGAGATCAACATATTCTGACTACCTATGTTTACCGGTTGCAGTACTTCTCTTATGTATATTGCGAGGGGCTCTAGAGCTAAGTCGAGCTAAGTTGAACAGTAATGGGGGCAATGGGCATTCTTGACATGTGCCTTTTTCTAAAATGATGTATTGTGATAATTCCCCATTAACCAGAAGTTGTGATTTTGGTTTGTTATATATTAATTTAATCAGGTCAACCAGGCTGCCAGAAAAGCCAAAATTCTCCAAGGCTGTAAACATATGGTCCCATATTATAGAGTCGAATGCTTTTTCGGCATCGACTGTAACTAGTGCGATATCTCTATCCTTATTATTTTTATTTCTTTCTCCAACAACCTGATTGACCTGATGAAAATAATCTAGCATTGTTAAAACTCTTTGCATGTTACGAACAGAATTCCTTCCTGGGATAAACCCTGCTTGGTCTGAATGGATCAGTTTACCAATTACTATTTTAAGTCTCTCCGCAATAACCGACATAAGTATTTTGTAATCTGAAATTGGGCGGTAGGAAGATAGTTCCTCCGCATCTTTCCCTTTCTTGTGAATTAGTGTAATGACTGAATCAGAGAAGTAAAGCGAGTTCATTTCTTTTTTTAAATAATACTCATTAAAGAGCTTTGTCAATGTTCCTACCACTATTTCAGCTGTGATTTTATAAAATTCTATTGAAAGGCCGTCTGGACCTGGGGCTTTTCCTGTTTTGTCTTTTTGAATTACTTTTAGTATCTCTGTTTCAGTGATTGGTGCATTTATCTGCTGTAATTCAGCTTTTGATACCTGAGGGGTTTTTATCCCTTTCCAAAACTGTTCTTTGGCTTCCTTGTTTATCTCTGTACTTGCATATAGATTTTGATCATATTTAAAAAACGCTTCTCTTATTTCTGCCGGTTTGGTATAAACTGTCTTCCCTTCTTTGATTACCGGGATTATATTCTTTTTTTTAATGAAAATTCGTAATCTTAGCTAAGTGTTTTGCAGAAATGCCCTGATATCCTTGATAATCAGCCCTTGCCTTCAAATCTTATCCCACCCATTTTTCTTTCAAGAAGTTTTCTCTTTCTTCCCTTGTTTGTTTGTATTTGCCCCATGTAGCCCGATTGGGATTATATAGATACTTTTCGTATGCATTTCTTAATTGATTTGCTAGCTGAATCTCTCTGGCTTTCTTTTTACGTGTCATTTTGATCATATACGCCTTTACTTCGCCCCAAACTACAGCTTTACCTGCCTCCCATAAGATTTCTGTTTTATTTATATATTCTTTATTTTGTTTACAATACTCTTGCCATTTATTTTTTGTCCAATTTACAAAATGTGTATTATTGCTCATGTAAGCCAGAAAACGAAATGTATTCCCTCTCCTCTCCGATCCAGCCACTACAAAGATTTTTAAACTTATTATCGCGTGGTCTGACAGAATTATGTCTGCAATATCTGATTCCATCTCTAGCAAGACATCTGCTGTTTCCTGCTCCTACAATGCCCCTGTATCCTAATGCTGCTGGTACACAAATCAATATAAGTGGGATTATTGCAGCTATCGCACCTAAGAGACCGGCAGGGTCAGAGTGTGGACATCCAGAAGCTAACTCTGCCTACACATCAATAATCTAACTATTGGAGAAAGCTTGCAGCAGCACTGTGCACCGCCGCATCTATGAAAAAGCCTGCTAGTGGGCAAAGAATGCTGCCTGCGATGCGCTTCTTTCATAGATCCCACTTATATTGATTTGTGTACCAGCAGCACTAGGATACAGGGGCTTTGTAGGAGCTGGAAACAGCAGATGTCTTGCAGTCCCTGCCCTTACAGCAGTTGTCTCTCACTGCTCAAGTGCTTCTGTTTACCATCTTGGGCACTCGTGCCATGGGATCACCACCACCGGTCTAACGTTTGTAGAAAATAAATGAGCAAAATGCAGCCTATAGGTTACCAGTTTGCTAAACAACCCCTGGTAATTACATCTAATTTTAGTAATTGTTTATGAAAATGTCGATCACACCTGTCAACTCTACCTTAAACAACGTCTGTTAGCTACTAAAGGCCTGTTCTTATATGCAGAGTGCCTGTTTGTTTGGTACCCTTTACAAAGAATAACAGCAGAAAAGTAATCACTGCTGAACACGGATGTGCATTTATTGAGTGCTGGTCTGTGTTCACTCTAGCAGTGACGTCACCATGGGGGATGGAACATGTGCTCCTGTGGCTGCACGGCCCAAAAAAAAAAACAAATAGGTATGGCAGGGACAGAGTGTGCGGCAGCTAGCTGAATATAGCTATCTACATCGGCACTTTATACAAGACTCAATACAAGATTTCATCTTGGGTGCTCTGGAGGAGTCGACATATTGATTGGACCAATCCCTGTGACGCAAACAGCTCCAGCGTGTCTGTCAGACGACCCACAACAGTCCCGACCTGCTACTACCGGCACTTTGATCGTGCCGCTTCGTCTGTGAGTAGTTTGTGCATTTGGGGGGAGGGCTCTAATCTTTGCCTCCGGTTATCCCATATGATACTGCTCTATGTTTGGCGCCTCTCCTTTTTTGTCTTTACCGTCTGTAGGAGTCCATTCTGGATCATCTTTTTGGGAGTGCAGCCTGAATCATCTGGTTCCGTTTGAAGTCTAATAGCTGTACACAAGCGCACCTCTTTGGGGACTATCGATCCTTATTTGTTTGGTAATTGTTATGAGCGGCTTAAAACGGATCTTTACAAAAATAAAAGACTTAGTTATAAAACTATTTAGTAAAAAAGCCACATACGCATAAGTTTAGTTTTGATTGTTAATTATATTAAAAATAGGTTTTGATTTGGGTAAACTGTCCCTTTAACATAGGTCAGCTTTTCCCAGTTTTTCGTTCTTTACATAAACACACTTATGTCTAAAGTTCTGTAACTTTCCACTGATTATGTTGCAATAAGGGGGTGTGTATGAAGCAATTTACAATATATGTGATGTATACTATATAACCACAGCACTGTTAATAATAAACAGAGCAGACTAGGACTATATTATGTGTGCATGTCTGATTTTGCTCTCCAAGGCCTTGTATGGTGGATTATTCAGTTCCAGGTGAATACTGATTAGTGATAATTAGTATTCCGGCCCTGAGAGGACCTTATAACAGGTCTAGCATTAGCAACTGGGATTCACGCGGGGTAAGTAGAGAGATTCTATCCCACTTCCCTTCTGTGAATTGAAGCCAAGAGGTCTGGCCATTTCATATTATGAGGGGGTTGGAGTCCCTTCTCAGTTTAGAGTCTTGCTATCATGGGGATGACAGTCCCACCCCGGCCCTGGGAGGACCTTAAAACAGGTCTGGCATGAGCAACTGGGATTCACGCGGGGTAAGTAGAGAGATTCTATCCCGCTTCCCTTCTGTGAATTGAAGCCAAGAGGTCTGGCCATTTAATATTATGAGGGGGTTGGAGTCCCTCCTCAGTTTAGAGTCTTGCTATCATGGAGATGACAGTCCCACCAAATGTAAGGGTTAAAGTCCCACATACATAGATATACTGTATTTATACTGTAGATAGACATAGATATCACTGGAGATGAGTAATCACTGATTGATGCTTATTTATATTGTATTATTTTGTGTTATATTGTATTGTGCTGTATATACAAGTATTGTTGTAGTTAAAAACTACAATTTTTTTTAAAGGTAAAGACATCTTTATGGTAAGATAATTCCTTTCACTGTCAAACACTTGGAATTACAAAACCCAAATAGCAGATACCATACAAGTTAAGAAAGGAAAAATGCATATGCTTTAGTAACACAGATCAAATAAGAGCCTTGGTAAGTAGATAATATACCATCAGTACCATCATAAGTATTCCACTTCCAAAACTCATATTTATCTGTATGGTTGTTATAAATTTCTAGCTAAGGTGTGTCCTTAATCTCTTTATTTTGAGTAGTTTGATAATACACTAAGGAATGATTGCCATGGGAAATTCCTAATGCTGAGATATTGCAGCATTCTCTTTCAACTATAAAAGGTGCAAACATACTCTCTATACTCCAGGTGAATATCGATTAGTGATAAGTAGTATCCTGGCCCTGAGAGGACCTCTAACTGTGAACAGGATTTAAAATCTTTATATTTTCCATCCTCTACTATAACTTTAATTTTTAAGAGAAAGACCCGTAATCCCCTTCATTTTATGGACCCTTCTACTTAATAAAAAAATAATACAAACTTTTAATGTATAACATTGCAAAGAGATTGAAAAAAAACGAAACCTCTTGATTCATATTTCTCAATCTGGGTTTATGGTGGGTAGAAATCCTGTGAGAAATATACGTAAAGACTTTTTAGTTTTAGATCATCATTGGAATAAACCAACTACAAATAAATCACATCATAAGGTCGATTCTTCTCTATTGACAACCGAGGCTAAAAAGGCATTCATCTCCATAGAATGGGATTATGTTTATTCTACTTGAGATCATTTTTGATTTAAAGGCCACTTCTGCAATTTTCTACACTTATAGAAATGTAGTAATATCTTTTTACACTGACAATTTAATGATCTTTCTGAGACTTCCGGTGGGAGGAGCTGAGAGGAGCATGCGAAAACAGCATGCAGCCTGAGAGAGCTCGATTACAGCCAGCCCTACGGTCTATGTCCGCTGTGAAGGCAGCACCAGTAGCCTTCCTAGGACACCAACCCTGGCATGCAGGGGGTTCGACCGGGAAGTCTAGAAGAGCCGCAAGCGGGTCACTCGCTAGAGCCATGTGACGGATACCCTGGCTACCCCGACTGGGTAGCTCCGCCAAACGGGTCCTGCTTCCTCCCTGCTGACTGCAGCTATGTAGCTGGCAAGTGACCACAGCCTGTAGCCACCCCTGATGCCCGACAGCATCAGTACCCAGAGTCCCACCCTGTGGCAGACTTCAGCTACCCAGACTGGATAGCTCTGCCTGATGATCCTTTCTCTGTCTGGAACAGGCTGCTATGTAGCCCAGGAAAGTGATTTTAGCTGGAGCCCACCCAAATAACTAGACAGACTAGCATTCAGGTTAAACAAGAACTGATTTTATTGTACAACATACACTCCTTTTATACACACAGCTCATCTTGATAAGACAAAGGACAATCCCACTATTTTCCAGCCATTCCCGCCCCTCCAGACAGCCCGGCACCTCCATAGGAGCCACAGTCTCACATAATCCCAAAAACTAGGGGTGGCAGTTTCGGGGTGATCCCGGTGGAGCGGCGTCACTTCCAGGGTGTCATTTTAAAGCTCTCGTTCCCCAGATGCCACAGTCCAATGATTCGTTACTGGGGACCGGAGTTACAGTCCGTTATGGGGTTAGGGGTGTCCAGAACCCCCAGTTCCCAAAAGAGCTCCCCTCTGATAATTGCCACAGCTCTTGTCCTCCCTAGGGGCTACCAATCCCCAAAATATTGGAGCTCTGGGGAAAAGGGCTGCTGGAGCGACCAGGGGTAAAGTTAGCGGGTGTCCTGCTGTCCTGTGGCCGACCGGGAGTTCCAGGAGCCCGGCCAGCCTGATAGGAGATAGGCGGGTGTCCGTTGTGAGGCGGGCAACCGGGAGTTCCAGGAGCCCGGCCAGCCTAGGAGGGTTTTCCTGGTCATACACCAGCTCTCCACAAAACAAGCAAACAAAAGCTTCCAGAGATTGTGGTTGCTCTGAGGAGCCCAAAACCACTGAGAAACAACAGGGGTGAGGTTGTAGGGGGAGTTGGGGGAAGCCTTAGCTGTCTGGTATCTGTGAAATCTCCCCCTTCCAGTTTAGCAGACCCGGCTAGACCCTTAATGGGTCGGCCTGGAGCTGTTCTCGGTTGCTGGGAGAGGTTATCCCATCTCTCCTGAGTTTGGGGCATCCTGGCGGGTCCCTGTTGGCGTTTATACCCTGCGCCCTGGGCGCAGGGATAGTCACATAATGCAAAGTCCCAAACAAGTTTGCTAAGGCCAGCTCCCAAACAATTGCTGTTCCACAAGTTCCAGTGTCCTTAAGTTCCATGGCCAAACTGTCTCCCTCTGTGACACTCTGTTGAGAACCGGCTGACCCACCCACAAACAAAGCCAGTGCCGGTTTCCCGGCTGTATTCCCACCCCAGACCGGAGAGGGAGGTTGCTCCTTGGTGTGGCACCAACTGCATAAGCTTTTTTTAAATAATCATTTTTATTGAAAATTTTATAATATACAAAGAAAAAAGCAAAAGAATTCACAAAAATATAAAAGGAAAACTACAACAAAGTTATTACAGAGTTATTACCCAGGTATTCATGATGGTATTATCTTCTATGAGGTGTAACCTCAGAAACTGCTCAACAAAAACATTTCCCAATACATAATAGATAGAGTCCACTTTAAAGAACTCTCTATACATTTAAATTACATAAAGAAAAAATCAAGATAAGGAAACCATCATTGGCAATTTGTTCTTCCCCTCAAATTCTCTCCCATTTTCTGACCTCACTTCTGGCCCACCTTCCCTGTCTTATTAATTCACATATTATTTTTATTTCTTTCTCCAACAACCTGATTGACCTGATGAAAATAATCTAGCATTGTTAAAACTCTTTGCATGTTACGAACAGAATTCCTTCCTGGGATAAACCCTGCTTGGTCTGAATGGATCAGTTTACCAATTACTATTTTAAGTCTCTCCGCAATAACCGACATAAGTATTTTGTAATCTGAAATTGGGCGGTAGGAAGATAGTTCCTCCGCATCTTTCCCTTTCTTGTGAATTAGTGTAATGACTGAATCAGAGAAGTAAAGCGAGTTCATTTCTTTTTTTAAATAATACTCATTAAAGAGCTTTGTCAATGTTCCTACCACTATTTCAGCTGTGATTTTATAAAATTCTATTGAAAGGCCGTCTGGACCTGGGGCTTTTCCTGTTTTGTCTTTTTGAATTACTTTTAGTATCTCTGTTTCAGTGATTGGTGCATTTATCTGCTGTAATTCAGCTTTTGATACCTGAGGGGTTTTTATCCCTTTCCAAAACTGTTCTTTGGCTTCCTTGTTTATCTCTGTACTTGCATATAGATTTTGATCATATTTAAAAAACGCTTCTCTTATTTCTGCCGGTTTGGTATAAACTGTCTTCCCTTCTTTGATTACCGGGATTATATTCTTTTTTTTTATGAAAATTCGTAATCTTAGCTAAGTGTTTTGCAGAAATGCCCTGATATCCTTGATAATCAGCCCTTGCCTTCAAATCTTCTCCCACCCATTTTTCTTTCAAGAAGTTTTCTCTTTCTTCCCTTGTTTGTTTGTATTTGCCCCATGTAGCCCGATTGGGATTATATAGATACTTTTCGTATGCATTTCTTAATTGATTTTCTAGCTGAATCTCTCTGGCTTTCTTTTTACGTGTCATTTTGATCATATACGCCTTTACTTCGCCCCAAACTACAGCTTTACCTGCCTCCCATAAGATTTCTGTTTTATTTATATATTCTTTATTTTGTTTACAATACTCTTGCCATTTATTTTTTGTCCAATTTACAAAATGTGTATTATTGCTCATGTAAGCCAGAAAACGAAATGTATTCACTCTCCTCTCCGATCCAGCCACTACAAAGATTTTTAAACGTATTATCGCGTGGTCTGACAGAATTATGTCTGCAATATCTGATTCCATCTCTAGTTTTAATAGTTGTTCATCTGCTAAAAACATGTCGATGCGGGAAAAGTTCCTATGTGACTTAGATTCACATGTGTATGTCCGTTTGTCTGGGTGTTGTAGTCACCAAACATCTTTAACTTTTAGGAGCTAGCTAGAACTAGATTCCAAAAAAATTTTGCTTCGCGATTATTTGACTGCCTACATATAACTTTGAATCTATCCATCTCTGGGTATAATGTTAGATTCATATCGCCGGCTGTAACCAGGTTCTGGCCTAAATATGGTAATAGTTTTTGTTTTATTTTCTGCCAAAACTGTGTCTCAAATCTATTTGGCCCGTAGATATTGCAGAAAGTCCAAGTAACAGTACCTATCTTGACTTGAAGGATAATAAATCTACCCTGGGGGTCTAACTCTTGTTTTATGATATTATATGTCAGGTTCTTATTAAAAGTTATAGCTACACCTCGCTTACTTTTGTTGCACTGTGTTGCGAAAATTTCTGCTATCCAGTTAGTTTTCAATTTCTCTATCTCTAGACTTTTTAAATGCAATTCTTGGAGAAAAATGACATCAGGTTTTTTACTTTTGAGCATTTTCATAATGTTTTTCCGCTTAATGGGTGAGGTTATGCCTCCAACATTCCATGAAATAAGATTTAGTGGTGTGGTCATTACTTATCTAACTGTGAAACGTAGCAATAAATGAAAGCGGAAGAAAAAAAAAAACCTCTTCCCCCCCCTCCCTCTGTCTATTATACCTATTTTGTTGATCAGTGTTATTTATTGACCTAATCCTTTTATTCATCATAATTTTCAGGCATTAAACATTTCTATATGTCCTATTCTTTCTATCTTTTCACACTTCAATATTATTTTTGTGACAAAAGGCTTTAGCTTCATCTACTGAATTTAGCACTACGTTACCCCCCATGCTTAACACTGTTATTTTAGCTGGATATTTCATGGTTGTTTTTAGCCCAGCTTTTATTAATCCTGAACAAAATGGAGCCAGTGTCCTTCTTCTAGTCGAGGTTTCTAAAGAGAAATCTTGAAATAGCAAAAAAAAAATTCCTGTCTATAGTGTTTGTGTCTTTCTGTAATGTTGCATTATATTGACCTTATCTTGAAAATTAAGGTATTTAATTAATGTCAGCCTCGGACGCACATTCCCCTCTGAAGGGTGTCTAATGCACCTTTATCTATTTGGATACCCAACAGTTTAGGTAGTGTGATAGCGCCAAATTCTAATAAATCTTCATATTCTTTTGTTTCTGGCAGCCCAACCACTCGTATATTACTACGGCGGGATCTATCCTCCAAGTCTTCCACTTTAAGTTGTAATGCCTTAATTTTCTCATCATGCTTAGCCATGTTTATTTCCTGCAGATTTACTTTATCTTCCAGGTCTGATACCCTGGTCTCTACTTTTGTAATTCTAACTGAAAACTGTCTGACCTCTTGAGAGAGATCAGTTATCTCCTTCTTCACCATCTCAAATTGTGGTAATATTAAATCTGCTAACTGATTTATGGTCATCTGAACCTCTAAATCTCTACCTGGGCTATCTGGGTTTGTATCTAAATGAGTTTCCTGCAAAGGTTTCTGCTTTCTATCTTTTTTCAGGGGCATAGCTGGGGATTTTATTTTCACATTGGTCATATACTTTTCCATAGGCTTTACGAATGCAATTATATTTATTAGTTTTCTAGGATCTTAGACTCAATTCTACTCTACTCTCTATCCTTTTCTATGAGTATTTTAAAAAAAATTCCTTTCCTCCTTTTTTTTCCCTTTTTTTCTCCTTCTTTCCCTTCTCCTTTCTTACTATGCCCTACTTAAATTCCGAGATCAAACAGGGTCAGATGCATTCAAGATAATGAGGTACCAAACAATACAAAACTTTCATGTATAAATGCAGCTCTTTAAAAAAAAAAAAAAAACATACAAACTTTTAAACTTATAAACCTTAGTGCACACCTGTGCATATGTAAAACGTGTTCTCTTTAAGATTTATTTACAAGTGAGGGTTCACATACAACCCCTACCCTCTGTTAATTATATAGAAAAGTATATATATCTTTACACCTTAGATACCATTGTGTCGTCTGGACCTTACATATATTCATTTGAATCTATATATCTATCAAAGACCACCTCTTTAAACTTGTAAGCAAATATAGATCTCTGTATGTATACAATATAAGCAGGCTGTCTATGTTTTTGTGCATAAATGAGTATCTATTCGTATGCAAAACATTTCTGTTATTAAACTTAGTGGCCTTTGTGCATATCAATGCTTCTGCATAACATCAAGTCCTGCTAACAGAAAGAAAAAAGAAAAATGCACAAAGAAATAAAAGTTGTATAGCCTGCTATGATCAATGCACATATACAACCATACTTATTAATAGGAAAAAATTAGAGAAAAGAGACAAACACAAAAGAAAAAAACATAATTTATGCTTACCTGATAAATTCCTTTCTTCTGTTGTGTGATCAGTCCACGGGTCATCATTACTTCTGGGATATTATCTGCTCCCCTACAGGAAGTGCAAGAGGATTCACCCAGCAGAGTTGCTATATAGCTCCTCCCCTCTACGTCACCTCCAGTCATTCGACCAAAGACCAACGAGAAAGGAGAAGCCAAGGGTGTAGTGGTGACTGAATTATAATTTAAAAAATATGTACCTGCCTTAAAAAACAGGGCGGGCCGTGGACTGATCACACAACAGAAGAAAGGAATTTATCAGGTAAGCATAAATTATGTTTTCTTCTGTTATGTGTGATCAGTCCACGGGTCATCATTACTTCTGGGATACCAATACCAAAGCAAAAGTACACGGATGACGGGAGGGATAGGCAGGCTCATTATACAGAAGGAACCACTGCCTGAAGAACCTTTCTCCCAAAAATAGCCTCCGAAGAAGCAAAAGTGTCAAATTTGTAAAATTTGGAAAAAGTATGAAGCGAAGACCAAGTTGCAGCCTTGCAAATCTGTTCAACAGAGGCCTCATTCTTAAAGGCCCAAGTGGAAGCCACAGCTCTAGTGGAGTGAGCTGTAATTCTTTCAGGAGGCTGCTGTCCAGCAGTCTCATAGGCTAAACGTATTATGCTACGAAGCCAAAAAGAGAGAGAGGTAGCAGAAGCTTTTTGACCTCTCCTCTGTCCAGAATAAACGACAAACAGGGAAGAAGTTTGGCGAAAATCTTTAGTTGCCTGCAAGTAGAACTTGAGGGCACGAACTACATCCAGATTGTGTAGAAGACGTTCCTTCTTTGAAGAAGGATTTGGACACAAGGAGGGAACAACAATCTCTTGATTGATATTCCTGTTAGAGACAACCTTAGGTAAGAACCCAGGTTTAGTACGCAGAACTACCTTGTCTGAGTGAAAGATCAGATAAGGAGAATCACAATGTAGGGCTGATAACTCAGAGACTCTTCGAGCCGAGGAAATAGCCATTAAAAATAGAACTTTCCAAGATAACAATCTTATATCAATGGAATGAAGGGGTTCAAACGGAACACCCTGTAAAACGTTAAGAACTAAGTTTAAACTCCATGGCGGAGCAACAGTTTTAAACACAGGCTTGATCCTAGCTAAAGCCTGACAAAAGGCCTGGATGTCTGAATTTTCTGACAGACGCCTGTGTAACAAGATGGACAGAGCTGAGATCTGTCCCTTTAATGAGCTAGCCGATAAACCCTTTTCTAAACCTTCTTGTAGAAAAGACAATATCCTAGGAATCCTAACCTTACTCCAGGAGTAATCTTTGGATTCACACCAGTATAGGTATTTACGCCATATTTTATGGTAAATCTTTCTGGTAACAGGCTTCCTAGCCTGTATCAGGGTATCAATAACCGACTCAGAAAACCCACGTTTTGATAAAATCAAGCGTTCAATTTCCAAGCAGTCAGCTTCAGAGAAGTTAGACTTTGATGTTTGAATGGACCCTGAATCAGAAGGTCCTGTCTTAGAGGTAGAGACCACGGCGGACAGGATGACATGTCCACTAGATCTGCATACCAAGTCCTGCGCGGCCATGCAGGCGCTATTAGAATCACTGATGCTCTCTCCTGTTTGATTTTGGCAATCAATCGAGGAAGCAGCGGGAAGGGTGGAAACACATAAGCCATCCTGAAGTTCCAAGGTGCTGTCAAAGCATTTATCAGAACCGCTCCCGGATCCCTGGATCTGGATCCGTAGCGAGGAAGTTTGGCGTTCTGGCGAGACGCCATGAGATCTATCTCTGGTTTGCCCCAACGTCGAAGTATTTGGGCAAAGACCTCCGGATGAAGTTCCCACTCCCCCGGATGAAGAGTCTGGCGACTCAAGAAATCCGCCTCCCAGTTCTCCACTCCCGGGATGTGGATTGCTGACAGGTGGCAAGAGTGAGACTCTGCCCAGCGAATTATCTTTGATACTTCTATCATTGCTAGGGAGCTTCTTGTCCCTCCCTGATGGTTGATGTAAGCTACAGTCGTGATGTTGTCCGACTGAAACCTGATGAACCCCCGAGTCTTTAACTGGGGCCAAGCTAGAAGGGCATTGAGAACTGCTCTCAACTCCAGAATGTTTATTGGCAGGAGACTTTCCTCCTGACTCCATTGTCCCTGAGCCTTCAGAGAATTCCAGACAGCGCCCCAACCTAGAAGGCTGGCGTCTGTTGTTACAATTGTCCAGTCCGGCCTGCTGAAAGGCATCCCCCTGGACAGATGTGGCCGAGAAAGCCACCATAGAAGAGAGTTTCTGGTCTCTTGATCCAGATTCAGAGTGGGGGACAAATCTGAGTAATCCCCATTCCACTGACTCAGCATGCACAATTGCAGCGGTCTGAGATGTAGGCGTGCAAAGGGTACTATGTCCATTGCTGCTACCATTAAGCCGATCACCTCCATGCATTGAGCTACTGACGGGAGTTGAATGGAATGAAGGACACGGCATGCATTTAGAAGCTTTGTTAATCTGTCTTCTGTCAGATAAATCTTCATTTCTACGGAATCTATAAGAGTCCCCAAGAATGGAACCCTTGTGAGAGGCAAGAGAGAACTCTTCTTTTCGTTCACTTTCCATCCATGCGACCTTAGAAATGCCAGAACTAACTCTGTATGAGACTTGGCAGTTTGAAAGCTTGAAGCTTGTATCAGAATGTCGTCTAGGTACGGAGCTACCGAAATTCCTCGCGGTCTCAGAACCGCCAGAAGGGCACCCAGAACCTTTGTGAAGATTCTTGGAGCCGTAGCCAATCCGAATGGAAGAGCTACAAACTGGTAATGCCTGTCTAAGAAGGCAAACCTTAGATACCGGTAATGATCTTTGTGAATCGGTATGTGAAGGTAAGCATCCTTTAAATCCACTGTGGTCATGTACTGACCCTTTTGGATCATGGGTAAGATTGTCCGAATAGTTTCCATTTTGAACGATGGAACTCTTAGGAATTTGTTTAGGATCTTTAAATCCAAGATTGGCCTGAAAGTTCCCTCTTTTTTGGGAACCACAAACAGGTTTGAGTAAAACCCTTGTCCTTGTTCCGACCGCGGAACCGGATGGATCACTCCCATTAATAATAGATCTTGTACACAGCGTAGAAACGCGTCTTTCTTTATTTGGTTTGTTGACAACCTTGACAGATGAAATCTCCCTCGTGGGGGAGATAATTTGAAGTCTAGAAGGTATCCCTGAGATATGATCTCTAGCGCCCAGGGATCCTGGACATCTCTTGCCCAAGCCTGGGCGAAGAGAGAGAGTCTGCCCCCCACTAGATCCGGTCCCGGATCGGGGGCCCTCGGTTCATGCTGTCTTAGGGGCAGCAGCAGGTTTTCTGGCCTGCTTGCCCTTATTCCAGGACTGGTTAGGTTTCCAGCCTTGTCTGTAACGAGCAACAGCTCCTTCCTGTTTTGGTGCAGTGGAAGTTGATGCTGCACCTGCTTTGAAATTCCGAAAGGGACGAAAATTAGACTGTCTAGCCTTAGCTTTGGCTTTGTCTTGAGGTAGAGCGTGGCCCTTACCTCCTGTAATGTCAGCGATAATTTCTTTCAAACCGGGCCCAAATAAAGTTTGCCCCTTGAAAGGTATATTAAGTAATTTGGACTTAGAAGTTACATCAGCCGACCAGGATTTTAGCCACAGCGCCCTACGTGCCTGAATGGCGAATCCTGAATTCTTAGCCGTAAGTTTGGTTAAATGTACTACGGCCTCCGAAACGAATGAATTAGCTAGTTTAAGGACTCTAAGCCTGTCCGTAATGTCGTCCAGCGTAGCGGAACTAAGGTTCTCTTCCAGAGACTCAATCCAAAATGCTGCCGCAGCCGTAATCGGCGCGATGCATGCAAGGGGTTGCAATATCAAACCTTGTTGAACAAACATTTTCTTAAGGTAACCCTCTAATTTTTTATCCATAGGATCTGAAAAAGCACAGCTATCCTCCACCGGGATAGTGGTGCGCTTAGCTAAAGTAGAAACTGCTCCCTCCACCTTAGGGACCGTTTGCCATAAGTCCCGTGTGGTGGCGTCTATTGGAAACATCTTTCTAAATATTGGAGGGGGTGAGAACGGCACACCGGGTCTATCCCACTCCTTAGTAACAATTTCAGTTAATCTCTTAGGTATAGGAAAAACGTCAGTACTCGCCGGTACCGCAAAGTATTTATCCAACCTACACATTTTCTCTGGTATTGCAACAGTGTTACAATCGTTAAGAGCCGCTAAGACCTCCCCTAGTAATACACGGAGGTTTTCCAATTTAAATTTAAAATTTGAAATATCTGAATCCAATCTGCTTGGATCAGAACCGTCACCTACAGAATGAAGCTCTCCGTCCTCATGCTCTGCAAGCTGTGACGCAGTATCAGACATGGCCCTAGAATTATCAGCGCACTCTGTTCTCACCCCAGAGTGATCACGCTTGCCTCTTAGTTCTGGTAACTTAGCCAAAACTTCAGTCATAACAGTAGCCATATCTTGTAATGTTATCTGTAATGGCTGCCCAGATGTACTAGGCGCCATAATATCACGCACCTCCCGGGCGGGAGACGCAGGTACTGACACGTGAGGCGAGTTAGACGGCATAACTCTCCCCTCGCTGTTTGGTGAAATTTGTTCAATTTGTACAGATTGGCTTTTATTTAAAGTAGCATCAATACAGTTAGTACATAAATTTCTATTGGGCTCCACCTTGGCATTGGAACAAATGACACAGGTATCTTCCTCTGAATCAGACATGTTTAACACACTAGCAATAAACATGCAACTTGGTTACAATCTTATTTAACAAAAACGTACTGTGCCTCAAAGAAGCACTAAACGATTAAATGACAGTTGAAATAATGAACTGAAAAACAGTTATAGCATCACTCTTTAAAAACAACACAACTTGTTAGCAAAGGTTTGTTCCCATTAGTAAAGCAACACTAATTAAATTTTAAACATAAAAATCACAGAGCAACGTTTTAAAACACAGTCACTATATAAATCTCACAGCTCTGCTGAGAGAATCTACTTCCCTTCAAAGAAGTTTGAAGACCCCTGAGTTCTGTTAGAGATGAACCGGATCATGCAGAAAATATAAGTGTAACTGACTGGAAATTTTTTGATGCGTAGCAAAGAGCGCCAAAAACGGCCCCTCCCCCTCACACACAGCAGTGAGAGAGAAACGAAACTGTCATAATCAAAACAAGCAAACTGCCAAGTGGAAAAATAATGCCCAAATATTTATTCACTCAGTACCTCAGAAATGCAAACGATTCTACATTCCAGCAAAAACGTTTAACATGAATTAAATACCTATTAAAAGGTTTAATGTACTTTTACAGAGTAATTCCGGTGAAATACCATCCCCAGAATACTGAAGTGTAGAGTATACATACATGTCATTATAACGGTATAGCAGGATTTTCTCATCAATTCCATTCAGAAAATAAAAACTGCTACATACCTCAATGCAGATTCAACTGCCCGCTGTCCCCTGATCTGAAGCTTTTACCTCCCTCAGATGGCCGAGAAACAGCAATATGATCTTAACTACTCCGGTTAAAATCATAAGAAAAACTCTGGTAGATTCTTCTTCAAACTCTGCCAGAGAAGTAATAACACGCTCCGGTGCTATTGTAAAATAACAAACTTTTGATTGAAGTTATAAAAACTAAGTATAATCACCATAGTCCTCTCACACCTCCTATCTAGTCTTTGGGTGCAAGAGAATGACTGGGGGTGACGTAGAGGGGAGGAGCTATATAGCAACTCTGCTGGGTGAATCCTCTTGCACTTCCTGTAGGGGAGCAGATAATATCCCAGAAGTAATGATGACCCGTGGACTGATCACACATAACAGAAGAAAGGGGAAGCCCCAGATTATGCAGAGTCTGTCTGATCATCCAATGTTCAAGTGTTTGAATGTTAATCCCTGCCAAATACTGCTTCAAATCTAAGGGACTGTTGTTCCTCTCTACCCCCCATTTTCTTCCTAATGCTGTCACTTCGTCAGCCTACAGTGTGCACTGACCCAGCCGCTGTGCAAGTGTGTTCACTAGGCCGAACCCAAAACAGTGGGACGGGGATTCTAACCTTTTCCTTTATATTTTCCCTTACTGTTGGCGTTAGCATACGCCGCTAAAGTCTCTTGTGAGGGTGAAGAGGGGCGAGAGGACAGTCTCTGTTCTGCAGTCTGTGAGGGAGTCCTGGGTTTGTATCTATTATTCAGTGGGATGTAAGAGCATTAAAAAAAAAAAAAAAAAGAGACCTCTTCTCTCCTTTTACTTGCATAGCATACTCAGATATGCAAACAATGTTAAAACAGAGGCTAATTAAGCCTATACTTGCAATTTTAAGTGTCCTTTTCTCCGGACTGACCACCTGGGCCCAAGATCTGTCTCACTTCACCGGCTTCCTCCTTACCCTGCTCAGAACGGGACACCTCTCATCTCAGAACAGGATAGAGGGCTGCTGCGGAATTATGAAGATTTTTCTCAAGCCTCTTGATACCTCTCCTTGTGGTGCTGTTTACGTTTGCTGAGGGCGGCAATCCGGAAATGCCTGTGCCCCACACTATTCACAGATGTCCTTCTAACTGGGCTGCTCCTATTCCCTGTGTGTAAGGGATACTGTGCCTTTAATTCATTCTACCTGTTAATTGGGTAATTCCCCTTTAAATAGCAAGAACAACTAAGCATCATTGCTTAGTTATTCTAATTCGTTTCTACGAACACCTGAGTGCCAAGCCTCTTTTCCAAGTTCAGTAAGCTGAATCTCTCATCTCTGCACGACTAAGCTGTGTCATTACCAGCTCCACTTCAGGACAGGATTCCTCACTTACCTTCCTTCAACTTACTGGAGATTGAGTATTTCGACCTGGCAAGCTGTACTTTACTCCTAATCCTTAAACAGCAAGTATTTACATTTTACTTTGTTTATTGCCTTCCATGCAGTATTGAACTATATTTCCCAGAAGGCCTCTGGACTAAAACCGGAACTTCCTGTTAAACACAAACCAGTGTCTCACAGCACAGCTCAATACCAGAGTGCTGACAGGTAAAAGGGATAACTCTCTGCTGGGGAATAAGGTATCAAATTGAGACATTAACAACTATCTTTGCCTAATACATTTCTGGGAAACTGAAAGCATTTCAACATCTCTGCTTTATCGATGTATTGTGGAACTGTTTAATAAGACTAATAAGCCTTTATACTTTATAATATTCTGTGATAATCTAACAATATATCTGCTTATAATTGTTCTCCTCAGTTGTTTTTCACAAAAGGATAGCTAAGTTAAATTACCTTTCATTCCTGATATTTGATACTCTGAATTCCACATATATTTGCCATTTCTTTTTTTTTTAATAAACTCTATCAGAACCACATTAGTTTTGGTTCTTATGACACAATCATTCTAGATTAACTCACTGCTGTATCAGATTGCCTTAAAGAAATTGGGTACTAATTACTAGCAGTGATACAAACATATTATAATATCTGTATTTTGTGTTCCTTTATTGGATATTCCTTACATAATAACTAAGCCAAAAAGATGGAACTGGAACCAACAGATATCCCACAAATTGTTTATAACCTATCACAGAAAGTTGATCAACTTGCACAAGCAGTCCATGATGTGCAAATTGAGAATCAATCTTTAAAAGCTATTTTAAGGGATTCTATAAGTCTTAGATCAACACAACAGGAGAATACCCCAGAACCCCAGGTTATGTTACCAGAACCCTTTTCTGGAAACCGTAAACTCTATAGACAGTTCAAAAATTCCTGTCAACTCTTGTTTCAATTAAAACCCAGAACATACCCAACTGAGAGGGTTAAGGTTCTGAGTATTATTTCATTCATGAAAGGTGAACCCCGCTCTTGGGCGGATAATCTATGTGAGACAGAAGATCCACTATTGGGTTCACTAGAAGAATTTTTTGAAGCTCTTGATAACCTATATCAAGATAAAGATGTACAATTAACTGCAGAATCCTCCATGAGGAATCTTAAACAGGGTAAGAGGCCAGTCGAGGACTATGTCGCTGACTTTAAGCTATATGCATCTGACTCCCAATGGAGCCAAGTTGCACTTCGTAACCAGTTCAGACTTGGTCTTGCTGATAGTCTCAAGGATGAGCTTGCCAGAGTCGAATTACCTAAATCTCTAGAAGCATTAATGAGAACAGCCACACTGTTAGATCGCAGACTACGTGAAAGACGTGCTGAACGATTTAACTCTGATATTCGTCCGAAAGTTTATTCAGGACAAAGCTCACGTGACCTACCTACAACCTCAAAAGCGGCTGAACAACCTATGGAGATAGGTATAGCACGAGGACCGCTCACACCTGAAGAAAGACTTCGACGTAGGATTAAATCCTTATGTATGTACTGTGCCAACCCACAACATACCGTCCATGATTGTCCTATCCTCCAAAAGAATAAACGCAGTAAGTCTGGTTATACTTGTACTACAATATTGACTGTACATAACCCAGCTTATTTCACTCTATCCCTCTCTCTACAGTGGGATCAAAGACATCTGACGATTGACGGGATTATAGATTCAGGAGCCTACGGCAACTTTATTGATTTGCAAATTGTTAAATCTAATAAAATCCCCCTTATTCGCAAAAAAAAAAACCTATCTGTGTCCGTGTGATTGATGGTTCACCCATAACTACAGGTCCTGTTACACATCAAACCATACCCATTCACATGTCCTCATTTGGTCATAGCGAATTCATTTCATTTGATGTTTTACCCTCTCCAAACTATCCTGTAGTATTAGGAATTAACTGGTTGCAACAACACAATCCACTTATACAATGGTTACCTGCACATATTAAGTTTAACTCACAATTCTGTATTGAACACTGCACCAATAACCAAACTTGTCTAAATATTGAGTCATCAGAATCTCCAATTCCTACGGAGTATTCTAACTTCAAGGATGTTTTTACCAAGACTGAAGCTGAAAACCTACCACCACATAGACAATACGACTGTCCCATCGATTTACAGCCCGGAGCAGCCATCCCATATGGACACCTTTATCCACTCAGTCAGCCGGAACTTGAGCATCTCAAGGCTTACCTGGAAGAAAACCTCAGGAAGGGGTTTATTAGACCATCTACTTCCCCAGCAGGAGCTGGCATTTTCTTCGTGCGCAATAAGGATTCATCTATCAGACCTATCATCGATTACCGACAATTAAATAAAGTAACGATCAAGAATCGCTATCCGCTACCGCTTATACCAGAGCTCATTGAGCGTCTGTCAGAAGCCACCATATACACCAAATTGGATTTAAGAGGAGCCTACAACCCCATCAGGATTAAAGAAGGGCATGAGTGGCTAACTGCTTTTAGAACCCGATATGGCTTATATGAATACCTCGTTATGCCATTTGGGTTGTGTAACGCCCCTGCCACATTTCAGCACTTTATTAATGATATTTTTCACGATCTCTTGGATACTAGTGTTGTTATATACTTGGACGACATTTTAATTTATTCAAAGAATTATACTGATCACGTAGATCATGTAACAGAAGTACTCCGACGATTAAGATTACACAAACTATATGCGAAACCTGAAAAATGTTTGTTCCATACTGACAAAGTAACTTTCCTGGGATATAATGTATCCCCAAAAGGCATTGAAATGCAACAAGAAAAGGTTGAGGCTGTTTCCAATTGGGAAATACCTAAGACCAGGAAAGACCTTCAGAGATTCCTGGGTTTCTCAAATTATTATAGGAAGTTTATTAGAGATTTCTCAAAAGTTGCTAAACCTCTAACAAAGTTGACTAGTATATCTATTCCATTTCAATGGACTTCAGAAGCTGATGTAGCGTTTAACACCTTAAAAAGCCTTTTTACTACAGCACCTATTCTGACATTTCCAAATCCTTCATTCTACTATATCTTAGAAGTCGATTCCTCTGACTTCGCAACTGGGGCTGTATTATCCCAACAAAAGGATCTCATTAGTCCCTTACACCCCATCTCTTATTATTCCAAAGTTATGACACCAGCAGAGAGGAATTATCCGATCGGAGACAAAGAACTTCTTGCTATAAAACAGGCTCTTGAATACTGGAGACATCTTTTAGAAGGAACAATACACCCTATCAAGATTTACACTGACCATAAAAACCTCCAATATTTACAATCAAACAAAACATTATCCGCAAGACAAGTTCGTTGGAGCCTCTACTTTTCTAGATTCTCTTTTAACATTATTTATAGACCAGCGAATAGAAATGGGAAGGCGGACGCGCTTTCAAGGTTACCTCAGAAACCTGAACCCCAAAACTATCCAATTGAGATTATTCCTAAACACCATTTCATTGGTCTCACTGACACCTTTATGTCAGAACTAAAAAGGCATACCAGTCAAGAGACCGAACAAGATCACTCAACACATCAAATCAAGTCTGGGATTTACTATCACAAAGGGAGGATCTATGTACCTGTTTCACTGAGAACAAAACTTCTACAGATCCATCACGATACTCCCCTTTCGGGACACCCTGGAATCCAACGTACTCTAGAGTTACTCAAAAGGTCTTTTTGGTGGCCAAAGATGAGAGAGAGCGTTCAACAACACATTCAAACTTGCATTATATGCAACACATCCAAACCAGAGAGAAAACCTCCGTATGGGTTACTCATGTCACTCCCTATACCCACCAAACCATGGCAACATCTATCGATGGACTTTATCGTTGACTTACCTCCATCAAAAAATCAAACTACGATTTTTGTGGTAGTAGACATTTTCACAAAAATGGCCCATTTCCTACCTTTCCACAAATTGCCAACATCTGCTGAAACATCTCAATTGTTCCTAGACAACATAGTAAAACTTCACGGAATACCTTCTATCCTCACAACAGATAGAGGTACACAGTTCACCTCTAGGTTTTGGTCAAAATTATGTGATCTCACTCAAATAGATAATAGATTTTCTACCTCATTCCATCCACAAACAAATGGCCAGGCAGAACGCGTGAATCAGTGGTTGGAACAATACATAAGATGCTTTTGTTCCTTCCATCAAAACAATTGGGTTGACTTCATATCTACCTCTGAGTTCGCTTACAATAACTATTAATTCATCAACAAAACTCACACCATTTTTTGCTAACTATGGATATCATCCCACCTTTCTACTGGACTCAAATGACGACTTAAATTTTCCTCTGGTGGATGACTTACACAATTCACTAGTTGATAATTTCAACTTCATTCACCGGAATATCGAGGACTCGCAAGTTGCACAAAAAAAGTTTTATGATTTACGCAGAAGATCCCCTCCAAATTACTCCATCGGAGAGAAGGTTTGGTTGTCCACAAAAAACCTGAAGCTACAATTACCCAGTAAAAAGTTGGCAAGTCTTTTCATCGGTCCATATCGCATTAAAGGTATAGTTAATCAAAATGCTGTCACTCTCGAACTTCCTGATAGCCTTCGTATTCACTCAACTGTACATGTGTCACTTCTAAAGCCTTATATGGAGCAGAGGGATACCACCATTTTACTACCTCCTCCTCCACTCCTCCTCGACCCAGATGAGTTCGAAGTTCAATCCATTCTGGACTCCAGATTGCGTCAGGGTACCTTACAATATCTTATTCGGTGGAAGAATTTCTCTTCCGATGAGGATTCTTGGGAACCTGCTTCTAATATCAATGCTCCCAGGTTGATCTCTTCTTTTCATCGCCGTCACCCCAACAGACCTCGTCCAACCGCTGTGGAACAGCGTCCTTGAGTGGGGGGTCCTGTAAGGGATACTGTGCCTTTAATTCATTCTACCTGTTAATTGGGCAATTCCCCTTTAAATAGCAAGAACAACTAAGCATCATTGCTTAGTTATTCTAATTCGTTTCTACGAACACCTGAGTGCCAAGCCTCTTTTCCAAGTTCAGTAAGCTGAATCTCTCATCTCTGCACGACTAAGCTGTGTCATTACCAGCTCCACTTCAGGACAGGATTCCTCACTTACCTTCCTTCAACTTACTGGAGATTGAGTATTTCGACCTGGCAAGCTGTACTTTACTCCTAATCCTTAAACAGCAAGTATTTACATTTTACTTTGTTTATTGCCTTCCATGCAGTATTGAACTACATTTCCCAGAAGGCCTCTGGACTAAAACTGGAACTTCCTGTTAAACACAAACCAGTGTCTCACAGCACAGCTCAATACCAGAGTGCTGACAGGTAAAAGGGATAACTCTCTGCTGGGGAATAAGGTATCAAATTGAGATATTAACAACTATCTTTGCCTAATACATTTCTGGGAAACTGAAAGCATTTCAACATCTCTGCTTTATCAATGTATTGTGGAACTGTTTAAAAAGACTACTAAGCCTTTATACTTTATAATATTCTGTGATAATCTAACAATATATCTGCTTATAATTGTTCTCCTCAGTTGTTTTTCACAAAAGGATAGCTAAGTTAAATTACCTTTCATTCCTGATATTTGATACTCTGAATTCCACATATATTTGCCATTTCTTTTTTTTTTAATAAACTCTATCAGAACCACATTAGTTTTGGTTCTTATGACACAATCATTCTAGATTAACTCACTGCTGTATCAGATTGCCTTAAAGAAATTGGGTACTCATTACTAGCAGTGATACAAACATATTATAATATCTGTATTTTGTGTTCCTTTATTGGATATTCCTTACACAGTGTTTCTGAGTGTGCTGTGGCCAGTACCATCCGTCCCTTGCAGGTACTGTGGATTCCCGTACGTCTAGGCGGTCTTGGTCTCTCTCACCCCAAGCCGGGTATGTGGTCCCCCGGCAATAGAAGGTTCTGCCTTATCGGAGTGGTGTTAGCTAGCTCCACGCTGTAGAGCTGTACGAGCGTGCCTGCTTGTCCGACGCTCCTCCCACCGGAAATCCTAGAATAAAAACGCCAACTGCATAAGCTTTTATCCTCCTTGCCCAATGCAACGCCTGCCCCCGGTGAGAAATAGTCCGGGACAAGAAAAGGGATAAACCTGCCAAGCTACTGAGGGGAGAGACTGTCTGTCTCTTCTCCTGAGAATGAGTTCTACCGCTGGGGAGGGAGGTCTGCTACCTCTGCTCCATGGGAAACTGTGCTGCCGCTGGGGAGAGAGGCCAACTGTCTCCTCTCCCAGAAAGGGATTCGGCCGCTGGGGAGAGATATCGATACCCATCTCTCCCTGCAAGGGCTTCTGGCTCTGCCGCTGGGGAGAGAAACCGACTGTCTCCTCTCCCAGGAAGGGGTTCTGCTTACGGGGAGAGAGGACGACTACCTCCGCTACCAGGGGATGGCTCTGCCACTGGGGAGAGAGACCGACTGTCTCCTCTCCTGGCTCCTGGCTCTGCTGCTGGGGAGAGAGACTGACTGTCTCCTCTCCGGGGAAGGGGTTCTGTTTACGGGGAGGGAGGATGACTACCTCCGCTCCCAGGGGATGGCTCTGCCGCTGGGGAGAGAGACTGACTGTCTCCTCTCCTGGCTCCTGGCTCTGCCACTGGGGAGAGAGACCAACTGTTTCCTCTCCCGGGAAGGGGTTCTGTTTACGGGGAGGGAGGACGACTACCTCCGCTCCCAGGGTATGGCTCTGCCGCTGGGGAGAGAGACCGACTGTCTCCTCTCCCAGGAAGGGGTTCTGCTTACGGGGAGAGAGGACGACTACCTCCGCTCCCAGGGGATGGCTCTGCCGCTGGGGAGAGAGACTGACTGTCTCCTCTCCCGGCTCCTGGCTCTGCCGCTGGGGAGAGAGACCAACTGTTTCCTCTCCCAGGAAGGGGTTCTGTTTACGGGGAGTGAGGACGACTATCTCCTCTACCGGCTCCTGGCTCTGCCGCTGGGGAGAGAGACCGACTATCTCCTCTCCCGGCTCCTGGCTCTGCCGCTGGGGAGAGAGACTGACTGTCTCCTCTCCCAGGAAGGGGTACTGCTGCTGGGGAGAGTTATTGACATCCATCTCTACCTGCAAGGGGTTCTCTGTAAGGGGAGGGAGGACGACTACCTCCGCTCCCAGGTTTTCTGGAGCTGTTACAGGTGCTGGGCAGAGGCCGGCGGCTCTCTGCCCTGTTGTCATCACTTCTGCTGGGGTGACTCCCTTGTCCAAGTCTATAAGCTCAGAGCCAGACTGCTGATCAGGATCCAGCAGCCCTGGTTCCCTTTTTCTTTGCTGCCACTCCTCCACAGTCGAGCTCCATGAATCCCAGAGGGCTGCACGCCAGATCTGTATGCCTCTGGCACGCTGCTTAGCGAGATCCAGCAGCCTCTTGTATTCCTTGACCAGTGCCTCTTCCTGGTCAATTATAAAATCCAGATTGTCCAGCAGCCAGGTCTCCTCCAAGAGATCCAGCAGTTCCTCTTGGAGTCCAGAGATATCCTCCAGACCCTGGTCTGTCTCACTCCCAAACTGTGGGTCCTCTGTCCTTTTTGTAAACAGCAATCCAGGGCTGCCGAGGCCAAAGCCCTCTGTGGGGGAGCTTTCCTCCAGCCATGGCTGCTCTTGCATAGCGAGCCATTGGAGGGCATAATAGCCGTCCTCCAGCCACATCTCTTGCTGGATCAGTCTATGTAGAACAGATATCCATTAATTCTTTGGCTGTTCTCCCAGGAAAGGCAGTCTCATGGTAAACTGAATCCTGAATCTCGTGTCATTCGTGGGGAGGACCTTTCCATTTTCCTGCTCCTGTTGAAGAGCCTCCCACCAGAGGTCTTGGAGGGGAAGGTTCCTCCATGCCAGAACGTCCTGTTCCGAACAAGGATAATTTGTTCCGGACAGTATCTTTTGTACTCCCCCTAGGAACTCTGCCTCCATATTTACCGGCTACTGTGGTACGTCTCCTCTGTCAGCAGAAACTGTGTGAAAGAAGCAGATCCCACCGCTGCCAGCCAATGTGATGGATACCCCGGCTACCCCGACTGGGTAGCTCAGCCAAATGGGTCCTGCTTCCTCCCTGCCGACTGCAGCTATGTAGCTGGCAAGTGACCACAGCCTGTAGCCACTCCTGATGCCCGACAGCATCAGTACCCAGGGTCCCACCCTGTGGCAGACTACAGCTACCCAGACTGGGTAGCTCTGCCTGATGATCCTTTCTCTGCCTGGAACAGGCTGCTATGTAGCCCAGGAAAGTGGTTTTAGCTGGAGCCCACCCAAATAACTAGACAGACTAGCATTCAGGTTAAACAAGAACTGATTTTATTGTACAACATACACTCCTTTTATACACACATCTTGATAAGACAAAGGACAATCCCACTATTTTCCCGCCATTCCCGCCCTTCCAGACAGCCCGGCACCTCCATAGGAGCCACAGTCTCACATAATCCCAAAACCTAGGAGTGGCAGTTTCGGTGTGATCCCTGGCACTTCCAGGGTGTAATTTTAAAGCTCTCGGTGCCACAGTCCAAAAATCAGCATGATTCGTTACTGGGGACCGGAGTTACAGTCCGTTGAAGTTATGGGGTTAGGGGTGTCCAGAACCCCCAGTTCCCAAAGGAGCTCCCCTCTGATAATAGCCACAGCTCTTGTCCTCCCTAGGGGCTATCAATCCCCAAAAGAGCGGAGCTCTGGGGCAAAGGGCTGCTGGAGCAACCAAGGGTAAAGTTAGCTGGTGTCCTGCTGTGCTGTGGCCGACCGGGAGTTCCAGGAGCCCAGCCAGCCTGAGAGGAGTTATGCGGGTGTCCATTGTGAGGCGGGCGACCGGGAATTCCAGGAGCCCGGCCAGCCTAGGAGGGTTTTCCTGGTCATACACCAGCTTTCCACAAAACAAGCAAACAAATGCTTCCAGAGATTGTGGTTGCTCTGAGGAGCCCAAAACCACTGAGAAACAACAGGGGTGAGGTTGTAGGGGGGGTTGGGGGTAGCCTTAGATGTCTGGTATCTGTGACAAGCCACAGCTGATCTTGCCAGCAAAGAACATGGACGCCTGAACGATAGGCTGCGCTACATGAAACAGTAGCATGTTGTGCCATCCGAACCAGTAAGTGGAAAATCTGGAAGAGGATTGTCGAGTGCTGATTAACACAGCGGAGGAACTCTGGCAGGCAGGTGTAGAGGAGCCAGACAGCAGGATGACGGAGGAGAGGTTCAGGAGCTGAACTGGTATACCCGTGGCAGCTACAGCTGATCTTGTCTCTGATTGCCTCGAGCCAGAGGACAAGTCGAGTTGTAAGAAGTGGTGCCTACCTGTGACAGATTTAGCTGGGATAAGCGCTCAGACAGCTGACGGCCACTACGTTACCCGGTAGTCAGACTGAACTGGGGGAGGAGTGTGCAGTCCATGGGAAAGAGTGCCTGGTGCTGAGTATAGGCAGCTGGGGAACCTGGTCTGCAATCAAGACAGAGTTGCAAATTGTGGCCCGTTTTGAAAAAGCCCAGGGGAAAAAGTACTGCATAAAAGTAATATTCACAAAAGCTGTATTAATTGTCAACAAAAATGGTGTACTTTTGGGCTAGTGTATTGCCCACACACATAGGTATAGACATAATTAGCAGCTTATTCAAGAAGATATATGTCATCTACTGCTAGCTATTAAATGCTAAACAGCTGACAAGAGGACTGCTTGTCTCACTGTGTTGCTATCATACACATATTACCATATTTAATTCTTGGGCTGTGAAGCAAATATACAGTGTTCTCTTGCTTTACACATTTTACTTTTATAGACAGGATCCTTGGATAAGAAGGGGCTAATAATTTATGCTAGAGGTTAAGAGAAAGAAACCTTGTTGTAAGGGTCCTGATCATAAGATGTGTATATTGAATCTATTATAAAAGTATACTGTGAACGTATTGATACAGGTAGTATCTGCATAAGATCTAGAGAGGAGAAATGTGTAAAGTTGGAATTTACTATCTACTGTCTTATTATATTGTTTGACTGGTTTTATCTGTGTCGGCTGAACTCAGATATAAGATAAGAAAGTGTTTAACTATAAGGTTTTCTGCAATAAGAAATGTTTCTGGAGTTCTATTTATAAATGTTTTTGGACTGTTCTATTCTGTGTTAAAGTTATATGAGAGCCAGGAAGGTTAAAGGTCTAAAGCATCAAGATAAGCAAAATCTACAAGTTATATATAAGTGGCAAAAGTGTTGCAGAACGCTTTTCTTATATACATACCATTACTCAGTGCCCTATGGTTAAAGCCCTGATAGAGAGCTGAACATAAAATATATGGGGAAGGGAGCTGGTTATTGTGTAGATACATTTAAATACTATAGTCAGAAAGACTAGTGGTCTAAGGTATCTGAACAGTTGTATATGTAAGAAACAAGGTTAAGAAATCTGAAGTTTCATAGTAGATATATTATCGAATAGGCTGGACAACTGGAATAAAATATTTACATACTACCTATAAAAAAGTATAACAAGTGTTTCAAATAAACAGGTATCCTCAAAAAAAAATAGAAAAATAGAAAAGAGAAAACAAAAAGGGGAAAAAAAAAAGTTAAAACATTCCAGATAAAGTCTCTGCGATTGGTCCCTTTCTTTTTGTTGTCTAGGCATAATATAGACCAGATACAGACTAGAGATAAACAAAAGTTAAACAGATAAGACCTGAAGGTTCACACACAGTATATATTCTGTAAAGTGGTTAATAGTAGTGCTGTGTGTGAATAACTAAGATAGTTGGATAAGACTGAGATCTATTTAGTAAAAAATTATAATAATTTAAGCTGATTTTGGCATTCGTATGTATATATGGCTAGGACTTTGAGCCGATGCTAGTGGAGCACAAAATATGTTGACAATTTGGGACATTGTCCTTATAATGATCACATACACGTAAATACTTATATACATATATATATATATATCCATATATTTCTCTCCCCACAATCACGTCACTCCCTCTCCCCCCTATTTTGAATATAGCACATCCTCTTCTTTTTTCTTTACTATACGCTAGTGGATACATTCTACTACCTTTTTTTTCCTCTTTCTTTTCCTTCTTCTCCCTCTTGGGGCACATGGAAAGGTTTCTTTCCAACACGTACACTACCTCTCAGATCATGCCCCCAAAAATTAAAGACAAGAAGCATCAGCTCTCTGAGGGGGCAATTACAAAATCAGATATGCAGTTAATGGTTAACCAACTTTCAGATATTTTTCTACCCCAATTTGATTCCCTGAAAAATCAACTATCCAGTCTATCGACAGAAGTGAGACAATTCGCTAGTAGGTTAGCGGAAGCAGAGGATAGAATATCAACATTAGAAGATACGCTTAACAACCAGTCAGAGACAATAACAGCACTAGAAAAAAAGAAACAAAAGCCTAAATGCTAGATTAGATGATCTAGAAGATCGTTCTAGACGAAACAACTTGAAGATTATAGGTATTCCTGAAACAGATGAATTCAAAGACTTATTATATTTTGCGGCATCTACACTACCCCAAATGTTAGGGATTGAGCAAAAAACTCTCCCGCTAAAAATAGAAAGAGCACACAGGATGGGGCCACCTAGGGGCAGTGCCACTGGAAAAAATTTCAATAGGCCAATTATGGTCAGATTTTTAGATTTCCAATCTAAGACGAATATCCTGCGCTTATACAGGAAAAAAGAAAAATTGATAGTGGGAGAAAATAGAATCTTACTCTTCCAAGATCACTCCAGTGACACTGCTTCTAGGAGAAAGGAAATGGCCCAATTCTGTACCAAATTAATCCAAATGGGCTACAAAGCTAGGCTTTTGTATCCCGCAAATATTTTGATTGAAGATGAGGATGGTACTATTAAACTGAGTAATGTAGCAGAAGCTAAAGATTATTTTAATAGGAAAAAAATATCGCAGGAGTCAGGAGAGGTTTCTAACTAAAGTGAACCTAAGGGAGACCATTGAATCAAGAATTGATTATAAATACGGATGTTAGGTGTTGGCAAAGTTCGGCTGAATGGGTATGTGTTGTGTTCTTGTTTGTTTGTTTGGGGTTTTTTTTCTGTTCTTCTTCCCCTCCCCTTCTCCCCCCCTAGTCTCTCTACCCATTTCATACTATGGTAGCCGATTATCATTATAATATTAGATTTCTCTCCTGGAACGTGGGGGGGAATCACCTCCCCAATCAAAAGGAAGTTAATAGTGAGAAAACTGGGGAAATTGAATCCTGATATATCTTTTATACAGGAAACTCATTTAAAACTGGAAGAAGCAAGCAAAATTAAAAGTAAATGGGTCGGGGAGGTAATTGCCACCCACTGTTCCAGAAGAAGGGAGTAGCGATACTAATAAATAAAAAAATGACATATAACATTATTAAAGTAGATGTAGACGCCAACTAAAGATGGTTGATAGTTGAACTACAGATTAAAGGAATTAAGTTAATTGTATGTAATGTATATGGTCCAAATAAAACAGATCCAATTTTTTGGAATAATTAAATTTTTCAGCTATCCGAATATATTGGACAAAATGTAATATTAGCCGGTGATTTTAATCTAATCCCTACTAGATTAGATAAAATTAGCCTTAAATGTGTTGCCTTCTCTAAACAAAAGGCTAAAATATTTCTACAAATATGTAAGAATCTAAAGATGCATGATGTTTGGTGTATACAATATCCGGATACTAAAATGTTTACTTACTGATTCGAAAGCCTTTGGTTCCCTCTCCAGGATAGATTTTTTTCTACTATCCAAATCGCTACTTAATCTAGAAGTAATAACTAAAATACATGATATATGTATTTCGGACCATGCGATTATTGCACTAGAAATAGGATTCAGTCCAAACCTAAGAAGTGGTAGACTCAATTTCTTTTTTCCTAAATTCCTAATAAATAATGAGGACTTCTGTAAATGGTTGACACAAAAATGGAGAGTTTTCAATATTCTCAACAAAACATATAGAGAAAGAGTTGAAATTGTTTGGGAAACGGCAAAGGCATGGCTAAGAGGTGAGATTAAAGCATTTATGATAATTAGAAGAAAAAAAAAGGTCAAGGCAAGTCAAGTACGCAATGTTTTCTGTAAATATATAAATGAGCCTAGTAAGGAACTATGGGATAGATATAATAAAGTAAAGCGGGATAGAGATTTATATATTAAACAGCAAAGCTCGTGGGAAGAATTGAAATTAAACGCAATCTATAAAGGCCATAATGGTAAATCCGCAAAATTTTTATCTAGACTGGACAAAGCTAGAAAAAAGAATAATACAATAGAAGCTTTGGAATGCAGACAAATTAGATATACAGATATCGCCAATATTAAAGAGATTCTTCTGAAATACTATCAAGAGATTTATAAACCGGTAGATGTGGATATAGTTAATAAGAATGATTTCTGGAATAAAGTGAAAGTACCCAAAGTCCTGCAAGAATGTATACATGATCTAAATAAATCTATTACCAGAGAGGAAGTGATAGAAGCTATAGATCACGCTAAAAGTAACAAAGCGCCGGGGCCAGATCAGATTCCCATAGAAATGTACAAAATCTTAAAATTAGAGCTAGTGGATATTTTAACTAAGTTGTTTAATTATTATTATATTGATGCACATAAAGGGGGGTAGTTATCAAAGCGTCTAATATGAAGCATTCGTGACGTTAAGTACGCTCACCACACTTCGACATACATCGCCGTCGCGGACCGTAATACGTTCGCCTTAGTTATCAAAAAACCCGTCCAAAATACGCGCATCAAGTACGATGCGAAGAGCCGCGTACTTTTGTTAACTAACAGTCATGGATGTCTCATCGATTCGAGCTTTTCCCAACTTTATTTATATCTCCAGTACATTCAATGAACAGAGCACATAACATACCTTTGTCAGCAGATGATTAATATATCTCTATATAGATAGATAGATAAATAGAGATATATTAAGATAGATATATACACACTGCAATTTGTTTTGCTAGCAATATTTTAAATATAGCAAGTAGCAGACATAATTCATATCAAAATGTATATTTCTTGTTCTGCAAAATTTCATATATTGGACATATTTATCCTTATAGTTTCAAGTGTAACGTGTATGTATATATACAAAGTATATGAATTTAATAACTATCAATATCTAAACGGGATATGACACAATTATTTACACCAGTGGGAGCTAGATGATCATTGAGACATCTTTTTCTTTTCTCTATATATTAATTCATTGCGCCAAGTAAGATTCAACACTGTGCACTAAAGAGAGACATACTTGGAGACTAATTATTTAAAAACATTCATTTTGTATTTTATATTTCAATTCCGGGTCAACATATTTTCTAATTGACATGTTTCTTTTGCAGCATCATATAGGTAGATATAGATGGATATAGATAGATATAGATATCGATATGTATCTATATATCATATATTGTTTGCTATCCCCTTCAGATATATAAATATAATTTACACCTGTGACAGCTAGCTTATCTGTGAGCCTATTATTTTTTTTTTTTAGTCTTTCGATATCAATAAATTTTGTCAGGTTATTTCCCACACTGTGCACAAACTATCGGCTAGATTTGGAGTTTGGCGGCCAAGGGGGTGCGTTAGCTACGCGGGCTTTTTTCTGGCCGCACCATAAAAATAACTCTGGTATTGAGAGTCCAAAAAAATGCTGCGTTAGGCTCCAAAAAAGGAGCGTAGAGCATTTTTACCGCAAATGCAACTCTCGATACCAGAGTTGCTTACGGACGCGGCCAGCCTCAAAAACGTGCTCGTGCACGATTCCCCCATAGGAAACAATGGGGCTGTTTGAGCTGAAAAAAAACCTAACACCTGCAAAAAAGCCGCGTTCAGCTCCTAACGCGGCCCCATTGTTTCCTATGGGGAAACACTTCCTACGTCTGCACCTAACACTCTAACATGTACCCCGAGTCTAAACACCCCTAACCTTACACTTATTAACCCCTAATCTGCCGCCCCCGCTATCGCTGACCCCTGCATATTATTTTTAACCCCTAATCTGCCGCTCCGTAAACCGCCGCTACTTACATTATCCTTATGTACCCCTAATATGCTGCCCCTAACACCGCCGACCCCTATATTATATTTATTAACCCCTAATCTGCCCCCCACAACGTCGCCGCCAGCTACCTACACTTATTAACCCCTAATCTGCCGAGCGGACCTGAGCGCTACTATAATAAAGTTATTAACCCCTAATCCGCCTCACTAACCCTAACATAAATAGTATTAACCCCTAATCTGCCCTCCCTAACATCGCCGACACCTAACTTCAATTATTAACCCCTAATCTGCCGACCGGAGCTCACCGCTATTCTAATAAATGGATTAACCCCTAAAGCTAAGTCTAACACTAACACCCCCCCTAACTTAAATATAATTTAAATCTAACGAAATTAATTAACTCTTATTAAATAACTTATTCCTATTTAAAGCTAAATACTTACCTGTAAAATAAATCCTAATATAGCTACAATATAAATTATAATTACATTGTAGCTATTTTAGGATTAATATTTATTTTACAGGCAACTTTGTAATTATTTTAACCAGGTACAATAGCTATTAAATAGTTAAGAACTATTTAATAGTTACCTAGTTAAAATAATTACAAAATTACCTGTAAAATAAATCCTAACCTAAGTTACAATTAAACCTAACACTATACTATCATTAAATTAATTAAATAAAATACCTACAATTACCTACAATTAAACCTAACACTACACTATCAATAAATAAATTAAATACAATTCCTACAAATAACTACAGTGAAATAAACTAACTAAAGTACAAAAAATAAAAAAGAACTGTTACAAAAAATAAAAAAATATTTACAAACATCAGAAAAATATTACAACAATTTTAAACTAATTACACCTACTCTAAGCCCCCTAATAAAACAACAAAGCCCCCCAAAATAAAAAAATGCCCTACCCTATTCTAAATTAATAAAGTTACAAGCTCTTTTACCTTACCAGCCCTGAACAGGGCCCTTTGCGGGGCATGCCCCAAGAAATTCAGCTCTTTTGCCTGTAAAAAAAAACATACAATACCCCCCCCAACATTACAACCCACCACCCACATACCCCTAATCTAACCCAAACCCCCCTTAAATAAACCTAACACTAAGCCCCTGAAGATCATCCTACCTTGTCTTCACCTCACCAGGTATCACCGATCCGTCCTGGCTCCAAAATCTTCATCCAACCCAAGCGGGGGCTGGCGATCCATCATCCGGTGCTGAAGAGGTCCAGAAGAGGCTCCAAAGTCTTCATCCTATCCGGGAAGAAGAGTAGATCCGGACCGGCAACCATCTTCTTCCAAGCGGCATCTTCTATCTTCATCCGATGACGACCGGCTCCATCCTGAAGACCTCCAGCGCGGATCCGTCCTCTTCTTCCGACGACTTCCCGACGAATGACGGTTCCTTTAAGGGACGTCATCCAAGATGGCGTCCCTCGAATTCCGATTGGCTGATAGGATTCTATCAGCCAATCGGAATTAAGGTAGGAAAATTCTGATTGGCTGATGGAATCAGCAAATCAGAATCAAGTTCAATCCGATTGGCTGATCCAATCAGCCAATCAGATTGAGCTTGCATTCTATTGGCTGTTCCGATCAGCCAATAGAATGCGAGCTCAATCTAGCAGCGGTGGGGTCCGCTCGGCAGATTAGGGGTTAATCAGTGTAGGCAGGTGGAGGCGACGTTGAGGGGGGCAGATTAGGGGTTAATAAATATAATATAGGGGTCGGCGGTGTTAGGGGCAGCAGATTAGGGGTACATAGGGATAACTTAGCTGGCGGCGCTTTGCGGTCGGCAGATTAGGGGTTAAAAAAAAAATTTGAGTGGCGGCGATGTGGGGGGACCTCAGTTTAGGGGTACATAGGTAGTTTATGGGTGTTAGTGTACTTTAGGGTACAGTAGTTAAGAGCTTTATGAACCGGCGTTAGCCCAGAAAGCTCTTAACTCCTGCTTTTTTCCTGCGGCTGGAGTTTTGTCGTTAGATGTCTAACGCTCACTTCAGAAACGACTCTAAATACCGGAGTTAGAAAGATCCCATTGAAAAGATAGGATACGCAATTGACGTAAGGGGATCTGCGGTATGGAAAAGTCGCGGCTGAAAAGTGAGCGTTAGACCCTATTTTCAGTGACTCCAAATACCGGCGGTAGCCTAAAACCAGCGTTAGGAGCCTCTAACGCTGGTTTTCACGGCTAACGCCAAACTCCAAATCTAGCCGTATGTAATCAGTAATATTTAGAGAGAGACACACTTGTAGCCTAATTCATTACAGGCATTTTATTTTTATTTAAAATTATATGTCAAGCATTGCATGTCACCCTCCCCCCCCCCCCCCCTCGTGTCTACATATTTTCTAATAATTATTTTTCTTTTGCATCACATATATTTATAGATATCTATATATATATATATATATATATAGATATAGATATATAGATATGAGAGATGTCTCTCTCTCCCTCTCTCTGTTTTTAGATATATATATTAATATATAAATATATATATATATATATTTCTCTCTCTCTCTCTCTCTCTCTCTCTCTCTCTCTCTCTCTCTCTCTCTCTCTCTCTCTCTCTCTCTCTCTCTCTCTCTCTCTCTCTCTCTCTCTCTCTCTCTCTCTCTCTCTCTCTCTCTCTCTATATATATATATATATATATATATATATATATATATATATATATGATAGAAATAAAAGAGATCAGCGCTAGAAGTTTATGAGTGTGCTGTTGGTCCTAATATATCTTCCCATCCACTACTGGAAAATATATGTATATGCAGGACCCTTGCTAGTTAAGCATCAAACAGTCTCATTCAGTCAGGTATGGCAAGTCTATGGATGTATATTATTCATTAGTATCCACAATGCTAGTTCCTGTGTGCTGTGGAGGAGTAGGCTGCTCGTCTGAGAGAAGAAGAAAGATCCCCCGCAGGGCAAGGTTCCTCTTAGTGATCTAGAAGAGTGTGAGACAAAACAAGCGCCCAGAGGCACACTTCGTGTAGTACGTTTAGATAAATAACTTATACTTTAACAGTTGGAAAAAATCCACTCTCACCTGGTTCAACCTCAGCTTATGAGGTATGTAATAAGCGCTTCTGTTTATATACTCAGGTCTCGTATCGTCCTCCTATAGGTCCTCAGGTCTCCAGTTCCTCCTTGAAGTCTGCAGAGTATTCCTGGAGCTCTGTAGCCTATATTTAGAAGGGGACTAGGGCATAGGGGTACGATAGTGTGTACTGTTTAAAATATGCAACTACCAGGTGATAGAGATAAAAACAGGTGTTTATTTATATATATACACACAAAAAAATATAGTTTTTAACAGTGCAAGAAAAAGCCCCTACAGGTATTTCTTTGTAGGAGAAGAGAGAGAAATATTCCACGTTTAGCAGAAAAACACTATAGAGCTGTAGTCATACAGGTGTTACATCCAGCATGCAGTGCTAGAAACACAAGTGACTAAATTGCTCTGATAAATATATAAACAAGTATGGAGCACCAAAGGATATTCGCAGATCTGCTTATATAAGTAGATATTAAAGCAGTCCAATCCTTTATGCAGCTCTGTGTAGATGTATAGGCACAGCGTGCAATGTCAGCGTGTGGCGGGGGGCGGAGCCTAACGCGTTTCGTAACCAATGGGTTACTTCATCAGAGGTGTGGGCCGCCCCCCTACCTTGATCTATTTATACGCATTAGTGAGGCTAGTCTGCCTCCTGTGTGCCCCTCTATCGCCATTTTGAATAAGGGCAGACAAATTTGTGCTTATTTTATATTTACAGAAAGTGTGCAGTATTACTTAGACACGCAGTAATATCCCAAACATATAATCCATTGTGTACATGGTCTACATGTTCTTTTAGAGAATGCTAAAACATATTAGTCTCCTCACATGTTTAAATCCTATGTCAAATTCCTTCAGCTGCAAAGCATACCAGCTGGTGAATCTACATAAGACAACATAATCTTAAAGGCATAGTTACACGTTTTAAGTTTTACACAGATTAAATAAAAAGTGATTAGATAAGTAGAATCTATATATATAACATTTAAAACTTTATAAAATTATTTAAAACTTTAAAATAGTACATTGTAAAGAAGCATGTTATAAAATAATACTTCATAGGGTTCCCTGTTTTTATTATTATTACAGGACCACTTAAAACCGCTGTTAGTTTGTAAGTAGATGATGGGTATATTGTTTTTGTATTTAAAACAATTTTTCTATAACTATCACAGCCTTTGTGTATAAAAGCTGATCATTATTTATTATATTAGTATGTGTTTCTGTTTCTATTAATACGTATTAGGAATGGACACAATAAAATACTATCTTGGATTATTACAGAAAGGCTGCAAGGTCAATATCTCTGTTTAGCCCTTTGGGTTCTAGAGTTTCTAGTTTATGAATCCACATCGTCTCCCGTTTGCGTAATTCTAGGAGTCTACTACCCCCTCTTTTACCTGGTAGTATGTGGTCTATTGCTTTAATAAAAAATTCTTTGTTATTTTTTCCATGAACCTGAGAAAAGTGGGTTATTAGTGGGTTTTTAAGTATACCTGCCTCAATATTTTTCATATGCTCAAGGCAGCGAATTTTAAGACCCCGTGTCGTGCGCCCTATATACCTTTTAGGGTTGCTGCATGTGCATTCTAACATGTAAACCACAAAGTCTGATTTGCAGTTTAGTAAGCCTTTAATGGGGTAATTGTCTCCCTTTGTCCCGCTATCAATATATTTGTTATACTTTTTCTCTTTGTGTGTATGTGCACAACAGACGCAGTTCTTTCTATAGCACTTATAGAAGCCTTGTAGATTCGTGATCTTACCACTACCTTTTTTCTTTGTTAATTGTGTATCGCTAGGTGCCAAGAAGTTTTTCAAATTTTTATTTTTCTTATAGGTAACATTTGGTCTATTTCCTATAGTATCCTTAAGTATAGGGTCATTCTTTAGTATTGACCAATTCTTTTGTAATATATTTTTGATTTTCCAGTGTCCTTCATTGAATGTAGTGACAAAATTAATTCTATTATCCCTTTTATGTCTGACAGTACTTCTACTTATGTTGTTCATATTAGCAGCTGGTTGTTCTTGACTAATATTCTTTCCTCGTATGAGTGTCTGCCTATCCAATTTAATTACTTTCTCATATGCACCCTGGACTGTCTCTATAGGATAGTGTTTCTCTACAAACTTATCTTTCAGAGTATGTGCTTCTATTTTAAAATTATTGATATCAGTGCAATTGCGCCTCAGTCTTTGAAACTGACCGTAAGGGATGTTTTCTATCCACTTAGGGTGGTGGCTGCTTCTTGCGTCTAGATAACCATTAGTATCCGTAGATTTCCTATAAAGTTTGCTGCATATTTTTCCCTCAGAAATATATAGTGTAATGTCCAAAAAGTCAATTGCGGACTCTTCTAGTCTTTGGGTGAACTTTAGGTTCATACAGTTTGTATTAAGCTCATGTACAAAGGTATTCCAAAGTTCAACTTCGCCATCCCAAATAATCAGAATGTCATCTATGAACCGATGCCATCGGATTATATTTTTATATTTAAACTTGGAATCTTCATAGATCATATCTTCCTCGAAGACTCCCATGTACAGGTTCGCAAAATTGGGCGCAAATTTGGTGCCCATTGCGGTCCCTGTACATTGTAGGTAAAAATTTCCTTCAAATCTGAAGTAGTTGTTTTTTAGGATGTACCTAATGGATTCTAGTATGAAGTTTCTCTGTATCGGTGCAATATGATTAGTTAAGTTTAAAGATCTTTTAATAGCATCAATCCCACATTCATGTGGGATTGATGTATATAGTGCCGTTACGTCTAGGGTTGCCCATTTGTACGTGGGTTTCCATTCTAGGCCCTCTAGTATTTGTAAGAGATGAGGAGTATCTCTCAAGTATGATTTTAAGTTCACGACCATAGGTCTAAGAAATAAATCCACATATTCTGAGAGTCTAGATGTCAGAGAATCTATTCCCGAGATAATGGGTCTCCCGGGCGGTTTCTCTAGACTCTTGTGGATTTTTGGCAGATAATAAAATATTGCCGTCTTAGGTTCGTCATTGGCTAGATATTTCCTCTCTCTTTCGGACAGTACTCTATTTTGATAGCCACTATTGATAAGTTCAGTATATGATCTTATAAATATGGAGGTAGGGTCATTTCTCAGTGTCACATATGTGGTTGTATCTGACAGCTGACGTGTTGCTTCCTCCAGATAGTCTATCCTATCTAGGATTACAATCCCTCCTCCCTTGTCAGCCTCACGAATTATAATTTGTTCATTGTCCATAAGTGTTTTTAGGACATTTTTTTCTTTGATACTTAAGTTATGGTTATATATCTTATAGTTATCGCACAGGTCCATGCACTCTTTTGTAACTTTGTCTTTAAACTGGCTGATATATTTACCCTGTGATTGAACCGGGAAAAATATGGACTTTGGTCTAAGACCACTATTAATTATTTTGAATTCATCTATTATTTCTGAATCATTACTGAGTTCTGGTTGGGTCTGAAAGTTATTTCTACTTTCATTCTCTAGATCCATTAAGGCTTCTAGTGTTTCCATGTCTGTCTGTGTCAGGCTATCAGAATTTTGTAGTCTTTTTTCCTTTTCAAAATGTCTGACTAGTGTGAGTTTTCTTATGAATTTGTTTATGTCAATGAAAAGCTCAAACGGGTTAGGTTTTTGAGTTGGTGCAAAGGACAGGCCTCTTTTAAGTAGACTTGTCTCCTCCAAGCTTAGTATATGTTTAGAAAGGTTAAAGATTTTGATAGAATCTTCTTTTTTAACTATTATCTCATTTCCCTTCGTCTTTTTAAGCTGAGATTTTCTTCCAGCCCTGCACCCTCTTCTTCTTCCATTTGTGCAGGGCTGGAAGAAAATCTCAGCTTAAAAAGACGAAGGGAAATGAGATAATAGTTAAAAAAGAAGATTCTATCAAAATCTTTAACCTTTCTAAACATATACTAAGCTTGGAGGAGACAAGTCTACTTAAAAGAGGCCTGTCCTTTGCACCAACTCAAAAACCTAACCCGTTTGAGCTTTTCATTGACATAAACAAATTCATAAGAAAACTCACACTAGTCAGACATTTTGAAAAGGAAAAAAGACTACAAAATTCTGATAGCCTGACACAGACAGACATGGAAACACTAGAAGCCTTAATGGATCTAGAGAATGAAAGTAGAAATAACTTTCAGACCCAACCAGAACTCAGTAATGATTCAGAAATAATAGATGAATTCAAAATAATTAATAGTGGTCTTAGACCAAAGTCCATATTTTTCCCGGTTCAATCACAGGGTAAATATATCAGCCAGTTTAAAGACAAAGTTACAAAAGAGTGCATGGACCTGTGCGATAACTATAAGATATATAACCATAACTTAAGTATCAAAGAAAAAAATGTCCTAAAAACACTTATGGACAATGAACAAATTATAATTCGTGAGGCTGACAAGGGAGGAGGGATTGTAATCCTAGATAGGATAGACTATCTGTAGGAAGCAACACGTCAGCTGTCAGATACAACCACATATGTGACACTGAGAAATGACCCTACCTCCATATTTATAAGATCATATACTGAACTTATCAATAGTGGCTATCAAAATAGAGTACTGTCCGAAAGAGAGAGGAAATATCTAGCCAATGACGAACCTAAGACGGCAATATTTTATTATCTGCCAAAAATCCACAAGAGTCTAGAGAAACCGCCCGGGAGACCCATTATCTCGGGAATAGATTCTCTGACATCTAGACTCTCAGAATATGTGGATTTATTTCTTAGACCTATGGTCGTGAACTTAAAATCATACTTGAGAGATACTCCTCATCTCTTACAAATACTAGAGGGCCTAGAATGGAAACCCACGTACAAATGGGCAACCCTAGACGTAACGGCACTATATACATCAATCCCACATGAATGTGGGATTGATGCTATTAAAAGATCTTTAAACTTAACTAATCATATTGCACCGATACAGAGAAACTTCATACTAGAATCCATTAGGTACATCCTAAAAAACAACTACTTCAGATTTGAAGGAAATTTTTACCTACAATGTACAGGGACCGCAATGGGCACCAAATTTGCGCCCAATTTTGCGAACCTGTACATGGGAGTCTTCGAGGAAGATATGATCTATGAAGATTCCAAGTTTAAATATAAAAATATAATCCGATGGCATCGGTTCATAGATGACATTCTGATTATTTGGGATGGCGAAGTTGAACTTTGGAATACCTTTGTACATGAGCTTAATACAAACTGTATGAACCTAAAGTTCACCCAAAGACTAGAAGAGTCCGCAATTGACTTTTTGGACATTACACTATATATTTCTGAGGGAAAAATATGCAGCAAACTTTATAGGAAATCTACGGATACTAATGGTTATCTAGACGCAAGAAGCAGCCACCACCCTAAGTGGATAGAAAACATCCCTTACGGTCAGTTTCAAAGACTGAGGCGCAATTGCACTGATATCAATAATTTTAAATAGAAGCACATACTCTGAAAGATAAGTTTGTAGAGAAACACTATCCTATAGAGACAGTCCAGGGTGCATATGAGAAAGTAATTAAATTGGATAGGCAGACACTCATACGAGGAAAGAATATTAGTCAAGAACAACCAGCTGCTAATATGAACAACATAAGTAGAAGTACTGTCAGACATAAAAAGGGATAATAGAATTAATTTTGTCACTACATTCAATGAAGGACACTGGAAAATCAAAAATATATTACAAAAGAATTGGTCAATACTAAAGAATGACCCTATACTTAAGGATACTATAGGAAATAGACCAAATGTTACCTATAAGAAAAATAAAAATTTGAAAAACTTCTTGGCACCTAGCGATACACAATTAACAAAGAAAAAAGGTAGTGGTAAGATCACGAATCTACAAGGCTTCTATAAGTGCTATAGAAAGAACTGCGTCTGTTGTGCACATACACACAAAGAGAAAAAGTATAACAAATATATTGATAGCGGGACAAAGGGAGACAATTACCCCATTAAAGGCTTACTAAACTGCAAATCAGACTTTGTGGTTTACATGTTAGAATGCACATGCAGCAACCCTAAAAGGTATATAGGGCGCACGACACGGGGTCTTAAAATTCGCTGCCTTGAGCATATGAAAAATATTGAGGCAGGTATACTTAAAAACCCACTAATAACCCACTTTTCTCAGGTTCATGGAAAAAATAACAAAGAATTTTTTATTAAAGCAATAGACCACATACTACCAGGTAAAAGAGGGGGTAGTAGACTCCTAGAATTACGCAAACGGGAGACGATGTGGATTCATAAACTAGAAACTCTAGAACCCAAAGGGCTAAACAGAGATATTGACCTTGCAGCCTTTCTGTAATAATCCAAGATAGTATTTTATTGTGTCCATTCCTAATACGTATTAATAGAAACAGAAACACATACTAATATAATAAATAATGATCAGCTTTTATACACAAAGGCTGTGATAGTTATAGAAAAAATGTTTTAAATACAAAAACAATATACCCATCATCTACTTACAAACTAACAGCGGTTTTAAGTGGTCCTGTAATAATAATAAAAACAGGGAACCCTATGAAGTATTATTTTATAACATGCTTCTTTACAATGTACTATTTTAAAGTTTTAAATAATTTTATAAAGTTTTAAATGTTATATATATAGATTCTACTTATCTAATCACTTTTTATTTAATCTGTGTAAAACTTAAAACGTGTAACTATGCCTTTAAGATTATGTTGTCTTATGTAGATTCACCAGCTGGTATGCTTTGCAGCTGAAGGAATTTGACATAGGATTTAAACATGTGAGGAGACTAATATGTTTTAGCATTCTCTAAAAGAACATGTAGACCATGTACACAATGGATTATATGTTTGGGATATTACTGCGTGTCTAAGTAATACTGCACACTTTCTGTAAATATAAAATAAGCACAAATTTGTCTGCCCTCATTCAAAATGGCGATAGAGGGGCACACAGGAGGCAGACTAGCCTCACTAATGCGTATAAATAGATCAAGGTAGGGGGGCGGCCCACACCTCTGATGAAGTAACCCATTGGTTACGAAACGCGTTAGGCTCCGCCCCCCCCGCCACACGCTGACATTGCACGCTGTGCCTATACATCTACACGGAGCTGCATAAAGGATTGGACTGCTTTAATATCTACTTATATAAGCAGATCTGCGAATATCCTTTGGTGCTCCATACTTGTTTATATATTTATCAGAGCAATTTAGTCACTTGTGTTTCTAGCACTGCATGCTGGATGTAACACCTGTATGACTACAGCTCTATAGTGTTTTTCTGCTAAACGTGGAATATTTCTCTCTCTTCTCCTACAAAGAAATACCTGTAGGGGCTTTTTCTTGCACTGTTAAAAACTATATTTTTTTGTGTGTATATATATAAATAAACACCTGTTTTTATCTCTATCACCTGGTAGTTGCATATTTTAAACAGTACACACTATCGTACCCCTATGCCCTAGTCCCCTTCTAAATATAGGCTACAGAGCTCCAGGAATACTCTGCAGACTTCAAGGAGGAACTGAGACCTGAGGACCTATAGGAGGACGATACGAGACCTGAGTATATAAACAGAAGCGCTTATTACATACCTCATAAGCTGAGGTTGAACCAGGTGAGAGTGGATTTTTTCCAACTGTTAAAGTATAAGTTATTTATCTAAACGTACTACACGAAGTGTGCCTCTGGGCGCTTGTTTTGTCTCACACTCTTCTATATATATATATATATATATATATATATATATATATATATATATATATATATAATTTAATATCTCTGTATGTATGTACATATTTTTAAATGTCAATTTCCAATATACTAATAGATGTGTTTATGTATGTATATATATCTCTATATATATATGTATATATCTATATATGTACATACATACATAGCGAGAGATATTATGTAATAGATAAAAATAGATAAAAATATTACTCATAATTCTACAAAGTTACTATTCGAAGCATGAACAATAACATTTGATGTGTATTTTCACTTTACTCAGATAATCTATTTTACTTGAAATAGCAATGCATATGTGAAAGTCAATCATATAACGCTTCTAATTTTATAAATATATTGCGGACCTTATACGACAGTGCGGATAAGGTCCGCAAGACCTTGCTGATTATTCTTTCTCTATTCAGCATTGCACCGGCAGCTCTTCTGTGCTCCTGCTGCAACACTGCACCCTGCAGACTTGAGGATAATTGACTACCAGCAGGGAGTGTCAATCAACCCGATGGTACTGTTTCATTTCTAACGTTTGAGATTACTGTCCGCCTCATAAGATCAGTTGGACGGGGTTATTGATCATCAGTCTTTATACTGCTGCTCCCTAACTTGGGTTTCTGTTGATTCCTAATTGCCAGAATCACATCTCCTTAATAAATGTGTGTCAATGCATCTATGTGCTTTCATTAATCAGCAGCTATTGATTTATAAATATTGTAGCATATTTATACTGTTTTTTTTCTTGATTTTTGTCATGTCACTATAAATTAATCATTAAATGAATACAGTGAGACATCAATAACTATAAAAGAAACAATTTTTATTCTAATTTTTTTTTTTCTTTTTTTTTTTTTAAAATCAAACAAATTTAAATTATTACATCTCATTTAGGGCCTGCTGTATGTTTCTAACTGCCCTGGCAACAGCTGTTAGGGCCTCAGCCAGTTGGTCAAAAAGTGGAGTTAAAAATGGACCAGTTTGGGTCCCCTGATCTTGATCTAGAAAAAGAAGAAAATAATGTATGTTAGATAAATTATTTATCAATATTGAATTTGTCAAACATTATATTCTTTCAACTTACATTCAACCATAGGCACCTCCTCCTCTTCCTCCCTAGGCACCTCTTCAAAAAAAAAAATTAACCTCTTCCTCCTCTTCCGCCCTAGCCACCTCTACCTCTGGTGAACCAGCTTGTGGCTCTCCCATTGGCGGTATTTGGTCTTCTGTAATAGATGAATCATAATAATGAATAAGTATTAGTAAGATCAATGTCATATTCCAAATTTAAAAAATCTTCCATTAAAAACAATTTTATAAGTCTGCAAAATGCCTTTTTTTTTTTTTATAAATAAATACATCAAGTGTAAATGAGAAATTAAAAAAAACATAATTTATGTAAGAACTTACCTGATAAATTCATTTCTTTCATATTAGCAAGAGTCCATGAGCTAGTGACGTATGGGGATATACATTCCTACCAGGAGGGGCAAAGTTTCCCAAACCTCAAAATGCCTATAAATACACCCCTCACCACACCCACAAATCAGTTTAACGTATAGCCAAGAAGTGGGGTGATAAGAAAAAAGTGCGAAAGCATAAAAAAATAAGGAATTGGAATAATTGTGCTTTATACAAAAAAATCATAACCACCACAAAAGGGTGGGCCTCATGGACTCTTGCTAATATGAAAGAAATGACTTTATCAGGTAAGTTCTTACATAAATTATGTTTTCTTTCATGTAATTAGCAAGAGTCCATGAGCTAGTGACGTATGGGATAATGACTACCCAAGATGTGGATCTTCCACGCAAGAGTCACTAGAGAGGGAGGGATAAAATAAAGACAGCCAATTCCGCTGAAAATAATCCACACCCAAACTAAAGTTTAAATCTTATAATGAAAAAAACTGAAATTATAAGCAGAAGAATCAAACTGAAAAAGCTGCCTGAAGTACTTTTCTACCAAAAACTGCTTCAAAAGAAGAAAACACATCAAAATGGTAGAATTTAGTAAAAGTATGCAAAGAAGACCAAGTGGCTGCTTTACAAATCTGATCAACTGAAGCTTCATTCCTATACGCCCAGGAAGTAGAAACTGACCTAGTAGAATGAGCTGTAATCCTTTGAGGCGGAGTTTTACCTGACTCGACATAGGCATGATGAAACAAAGATTTTAACCAAGATGCCAAAGAAATGGCAGAAGCCTTCTGACCTTTCCTAGAACCGGAAAAGATAACAAATAGACTAGAAGTCTTTCGGAAATCCTTAGTAGCTTCAACATAATATTTCAAAGCTCTAACTACATCCAAAGAATGCAACGAGTTTTCCTTAGAATTCTTAGGATTAGGACACAATGAAGGAACCACAATTTCTCTACTAATGTTGTTAGAATTCACAACCTTAGGTAAAAATTTAAAAGAAGTTCGCAACACCGCCTTATCCTGATGAAAAATTAGAAAAGGAGACTCACAAGAAAGAGCAGATAATTCAGAAACTCTTCTTAGCAGAAGATATGGCCAAAAGAAACAAAACTTTCCAAGAAAGTAATTTAATGTCTAGCGAATGCATAGGTTCAAACGGAGGAGCTTGAAGAGCCCCCAGAACCAAATTCAAACTCCCAAGGAGAGAGATTGACTTAATAACAGGTTTTATATGAGCCAAAGCTTGTACAAAACAATGAACATCAGGAAGACTAGCAATCTTCCTGTGAAAAAAAGAACAGAAAGAGCAGATATTTGACCTTTCAAGGAACTTGCAGACAAACCTTATCCAAACCATCCTGAAGAAACTGTAAAATTCTAGGAATTCTAAAAGAATGCCAAGAAAAAAGATAAGAAAAACACCAAGAAATGAAAATCTTCCAGACTCGATAATATATCTTCATAGATACAGATTTACGAGCCTGTAACATAGTATTAATCACAGAGTCAGAGAAACCTCTATGATTGAGAATCAAGCGTTCAATCTCCATACCTTCAAATTGAAGGATTTGAGAACCTGATGGAAAAAAGGACCTTGTGATAGAAGGTCTGGTCTTAACGGAAGAGTCCACGGTTGGCAAGTGGCCATCCGGACAAGATTCGCATACCAAAACCTGTGAGGCCATGCTGGAGCCACCAGCAGAATAAACGAACGTTCCTTAGAATCTTGGAAAAAGAACTATAGGCGGAAAGATATAAGCAGGATGATACTTCCAAGGAAGTGACAATGCATCCACTACTTCCGCCTGAGGATCCCCGGATCTGGACAGATACCTGGGAAGCTTCTTGTTTAGATGAGAAGCCATCAGATCTATTTCTGGAAGTCCCCATATTTGAACAATCTGAAGAAATACCTCTGGGTGAAGAAACCATTCGCCCGGATGTAGTGTTTGGCGACTGAGATAATCCTCTTCCCAATTGTCTATACCTGGGATATGAACCGCAGAAATTAGACAGGAGCTGGATTCCGCCCATACAAGTATTCGAGAGACTTCTTTCATAGCCAGAGGACTGTGAGTTCCTCCTTGATGATTGACATATGCCACGGTTGTGACATCGTCCGTCTAGAAACAAATGAACGACTCTCTCTTTAGAAGAGGCCGCGACTGAAGAGCTCTGAAAATTGCACGGAGTTCCAAAAATGTTGATTGGTAATCTCACCTCCTGAGATTCCCAAACCCCTTGTGCTGTCAGAAACCCCCATACAGCTCCCCAACCTGTCAGATTTGCATCTGTTGAGATCACAGTCTAGGTTGGAGGAACAAAAAGAAGCCCCCTGAACTAAACGATGGTGATCTGTCCACCACGTCAGAGAGTGTCGAACAATCGGTTTTAAAGATATTAATTGAGATATCTTTGTATAATCCCTGCACCACTGGTTCAGCATACAGAGCTGAAGAGGTCGCATGTGAAAACGAGCAAAGGGAATCGCATCCAATGCAGCAGTCATAAGACCTAGAATTTCCATGCATAAGGCTACCGAAGGGAATGATTGAGACTGAAGGTTTCGATAAGCTGAAACCAATTTCAGACGCCTCTTGTCCGTCAGAGACAGAATCAAGAACACTGAATCCATCAGGAAACCTAAAAAGGTTACCCTTGTCTGAGGAATCAAACAAACTTTTTGGTAAATTGATCCTCCAATCATGTTCTTGAAGAAACAACACTTATAAAAGACTGAAAAGGTTCTTTCTAGAGAAAATGAGCAAAGGGAATTGAATCCAATGCTGTGGCCATAAGACCTAAAACTTCTATGCATATATAGCAACTGAAGGAAATAATAGAGACTAAAGGTACCGATAGACGGAACCCAATAACATTATCCCTTGTCTGATAGAGACAAGGACAGTGACACAAACTATCTGGAAACCTAAAAAAGGTGACCCTTGTGTGAGGGATCAAGAGCTTTAGAAAAGAAGATCCTCTAACTATGTCCTGAAGAGTAAGTGAATCATATGAAATTCCGCATCCTCAGAAAATAATCTGAATGAAAACAGAAAAATGAAAATATGCATTTATTGTATCTAATGAAAACAAATAATGCCATCAAAGACCATAAAAAGGCAAAATAGTTTGAATAAAACTCCAAAACCCAGTTCCTAAAAAGAAACTGGAAGAAATACCCCAGAAGATTCCAGGTCTGAGCAGCGCTTGAACCCCATGGGTGCCCAGCCATGCTTCAACAGTACCCAAAATATATAGGAAAGAAACACAGTTAAAGAAAGTGTTAGCCTTGCTGGAATAAAATCAAAGAAATTTTGGACAAAATAAATTTCAAAGAAACCTTAACCTGCCCCTTACCAGCCAAGCTGGAATACGGCACGTACATCGCAAAATTAGGGAGCTGATTCCGAACTCCAATTATAGACATGTTACTTGGGAAAGAACTCAGGAATTCGCTCCTTAATAAGAACAAACCAAACTAGTATAAGCTTAAAGTTTTAGTCTTAGAACTCAACCTGAAGCCCAGAGTAACAGTTAAGAATTGAATCCAAATATAAAAACAAATAATTGATATCTTAGAACAAAGGAAATATGGATTTTTTTTTTTTAAAAATCACAAAATTCTTCTAGCTAAAAAAGCTAAAGACATAGATTAACCCTCATTTGCGAAAATATTCAATAAAATGAAGACACAAATGAAATTATTAGCATGATAGTCCGGATTAAAGGACCAGCCAATACAGTGGACTTGCATAATCAATAAATGCAAAACAACAAGACAAATGCAACAGCACCTAGTCTAGTAAATGTTGTTCCCTTTAACAATGCTAAAATAAATCATAATCTGATACTTGATCTTAAAGTAAACAGAGAAAATGAAGCAATTGCAATATCCAAATAAATCACAGGACCAAGAAAAGTACCTGAAACTAAATAATTTTCCATAAATAAGATACAACTATCTAAAGGAAAATAAATACTATTTTGCTATAGAAACAAATAGCATAATTAGTAGAATTAGAGATAGAACCCTCCAAATTGAATTTAACTGCTGGCAAAGAATATAGTTTAAAACCTTTGAAGAAGGAATAAAAGAAAATTCTCAGCCTATTCCATTCCCTAGTATAGGGAATTGGAAAGAAAACCTCTAAAGAAAATAAATAGGCAGAAATAATGTCAGCTAGTCTTAAAGAACTAGTTACCTTAATATCCAAAATAATCAACACCTTTTCAACAAAGAACAAATGTACTTTAATAATTGAAAAATAATAAAAAAGTAGATTTGTTAGTGTCAATATCTGATGAAGAAAATTTCTGAAAAAAACATCATCAGAGAAGGATAAATCAGTATGTTGTTGGTCATTTGAAACTTCAATAATTAAAAAAGAAGTGAAAAAAAACCTAAAAATTTTATTAGAAGGCACGAAGTCAGACAAAGCCTTTAACATAGAATCAGAAAAATATTTCTTATAAGTCTTCTAAATATTTCTTGTAAGAAAAGAAAATATATAAAGCATAAATACTAATGGAATCCGCATGTAAAAGTATAACATAATATCTTTTTACAAACGATAGCTAAAGATAAACATTTAATAACAGATAAAATAAATGAACTTAGCTTTGGTAGAACTGAAACTCAGTTAAGCGTTTTTCCAAAAGTGCTTCTGATTCAGAGTCCATTTGAGACATCTTGCAATATGTAATAGAAAAAAAAACATATAAAGCAAAATTGATCAAATTCCTTAAATGACAGTTTCAGGAATGGGAAAAAAATGCCAATGAACAAGCTTCTAGCAACCAGAAGCAATAAATAATGAGACTTAAATATTGTGGAGACAACAATGACGCTCGAATTTTTTAGCGCCAAAAAAGCCGCCCACATTATTTGGCGCCAAAAGCATTTAGGCGCCAAATAATGGCGCCACATCCGGTAACGCCGACATTTTTTGGCGCAAAAACGGTCAAAAAAATGACGCAACTTACGGCGACACCGTATGACGCCCGGAAATGACAAGAAATTTTTTGCGCCAAGAAAGTCCGCGCCAAGAATGACGCAATAAAATGAAGCATTTTCAGCCCCCGCGAGGCCTAACAGCCCACAGGAAAAAAAGTCAAATTTAAGGTAAGAAAAAATTGAATTATTCATATGCATTATCCCAAATATGAAACTGACTGTCTGAAAATAAGGAACGTTGAACCAACTGAATCAAGGCAAATAAATTTTTAAACACATATATTTAGAACTTTATATAAAAAGTGCCCAACCATAGCTTAGAGGTGTCACAGAAAATAAGACTTACTTACCCCAGACACTCATCTACATGTAGTAGAAAGCCAAACCAGTACTGAAACGAGAATCAGTAGAGGTAATGGTATATATAAGAGTATATCGTCGATCTGAAAAGGGAGGTAAGAGATGAATCTCTACGACCGATAACAGAGAACCTATGAAATAGACCCCGTAGAAGGAGATCACTGCATTCAATAGGCAATACTCTCCTCACATCCCTCTGACATTCACTGCACGCTGAGAGGGAAAACCGGGCCTCCAACCTGCTGCGGAGCGCATATCAACGTAGAATCTAGCACAAACTTACTTCACCCACCTCCACAGGAGGCAAAGTTTGTAAAACTGATTTGTGGGTGTGGTGAGGGGTGTATTTATAGGCATTTTGAGGTTTGGGAAACTTTGCCCCTCCCTGGTAGGAATGTATATCCCATACGTCACTAGCTCATGGACTCTTGCTAATTACATGAAAGAAAACAATCCTTTCATCTTTATAAAGAGATTCTAAATGTTTTCAATCATGATAATTTAATGAATTGTTCTATTATATTTCTAAGAAAAGCATATCTAGATTTTCTCTGTAGTTGAAGATTTGTTAATCATCAGAGATGCCTTGATTACATGACACATCCATATGCAATCTGATTACTTCATCAAATGATATATATATAATGAAGTAAATGGATTACCACTATACTGTCAACTTTAAAAAATATTCAAATCTTTTATCTAGATTGTGAAAGTAAATCTTTCGTTTTTATTGTCCTTTCAACATGCTGCCTTTAATAACATGTAAAATATCAAAAATTTTAAAGTTAAATAATTCAAACACAGTATGATAATATTCTAATTACCATGAGGAGCTGTTAGAAACCGCGCAGCAATGGTGGTGAGGAGCGGTTGCTCCGTGCGTAGCCATAGACACTTGGCTGAATATATCTTGGTACCTGGGCACGCCTGCGATCTGTTAAAATATAAAGTGTGTATGTACACATTAGATACAGGTTAAATATTATTGTTGAGTTATGTATCTTCGCATCAATGCATGAGAGAGAAGAGAGAGAGAAGAGAGGAGAGAAGAGAGAGAGAAGGAGAGGAAGAGAGAGAGAAGAGAGAGAGAAGAGAGAGAAGAGAGAGAAGAGAGAGATATAGCTTTATATAGATATATAGCTCTATATACATACATACCATATGAATATATCTCTCTCTCTCTATTTATATAATATATATAGATATATATATATATATATATATATATATATATATATAGATAGAGAGAGGAGAGAGAGAGAGAGAGAGAGATATAGATATAGATATATAAAAATATATCTTAAATATATTATTAAACTTTGTTTCATTGTTAATAAACATGATGGAGCATGAATGTTTTATTTAAAGTCTCTATAGATTCAATTATGTTGATAATCTAATGTTGAACTAAATTGTATTGCATTGATCCTCTACAGCAGTGTTTTTCAACCAGTGTGCCGTGAGAGATCCTCAGGTGTGCCATGGCAGACTTACAACAGTGTGAACAACAGTGTGACATATTTTTTTAACTTTTCTTTTTTTAATACTCCCAGTGCAGGGGTAGTTTGTAGGAGGCATGGCATAACAGCACAATACATACAATATGTGTTTGTGTACATGTGTATATATATATATATATATATATATATATATATATGCTGTATTAGGCTTCAATCTGTGATTGTTTTTTAATTTTGGGATGGTGGTGTGCCACAGGATTTTTAAATGTAAAAAAGTTTACCATGGCAAAAAAAAATGTTTAAATAATCACTGCTCTACAGTAATAATTTTTTTGTGTTATGCTAATTTTTGGTATTGAAGTAAATAAAATACAAAAGAAATATCAAAAATAAAAGGACTGCTAAAAAGGCAATAAGATTCTTGAAGAAATCAAATATATAATCATGTAACACAGTAAAATAAAATAAAAAAGATCCACTAATGTAATTGTTCATTGAATTGCGTCATTTAAGTATCCATCTATCTATTAACTTCAAAGACAATCACTTACACATTCGGACCTGCGCTCTCAACGCTTCATAGCGCTCTGTCTCCTGCCGCCTAAGGTCCGAAAACCTTCTCAGACAGCTTCGACGTGTCCGGGTAATCCCGGACACCCTCCTCATCCTCCGCATCATCTCATAGATGATGCAGTCTCTATGTTCATGTTGAATACCCCTTACCCCGCCTATGCGACGGGGAAAGTACCTATTCATCCCATACACCAGAATAAGCAATTCTCCCTGGGTGAATGGGGTAGACATACTTGCAACTCAATTCAAAAAAAAAATTATGATTGTTTTTTTAAAGTGCGACGTAGTATATATCAATCATAGAGAGAAATATCATTGGTGTTGCAAGTGTACATAAAAAAATATAAATATTTGGTTGGCTGGATTATATGTAGCACGTTGTTCCATTTTCACATTATCTAACACATGCGCCACTAATTACTTGCATGTCAATAACAAACAATTTAAAATAAAAACGATTTAAATTAAATTTCAAATATTGAAATGTTCCTTAATTACTGTCAGGTATAATGCTGTCGCCTTAAAAAATAAAAAGGTGTTATAAATATTTCGTCAACATCTCACTTAGGCCCAAACTGTTAATTATGTTTGCAATGAATATATTTGAAAAAATAGTGAAAAAAACATTAATGGCGACATATAAATAAGTGCTAATAATCCGTCATGCTAGTCTATAGGATGTCATACATATATACTAGTATTCATCCCAAACAAACATTTACAATTCTGCCTGAGTGGATGTAGACAGCATTATTACATACAAAATTAAATATTATTTATTATTGCGACGGCGATATACAAAATAAAGCCAAATTTAATTGGTTATTGGTTGTAAATAAATATGATATTCGGTTGGCTGATTGCATGTCTCACGTGTTCACTATAACTTTCTTTGCATGTCTCACGTGTTCACTATAACTTTAAAGTGTACCAAAAGTTTTTGCTTGTCGGTTTATATGTTTCACGGGTTCATAACTTGCTGTTTAACTCCTTAACATAAACAAATCATGCGACAGTATTAAAGCAACGTAAAACAAATTAATTTACTTACGGTTTATTGAAATAAATTCTGATTGCCTTGTATTCATGCGGCTACAAAGTAAATGCCAAAAATTCAAGAGATCCCTCCTGTCGGACAATAGACCTCAAAGTAAAAAATAAACTGACCCCTTTTATAGACAACTATGACACACTGTAGGCATGTATGACACTGTAGACACGGATGACACACTGTAGACAAGTATGACGGCTTATCCGTCAAAAAATAATTAATACTGCGACATAGATGTAATATTAAAGATTATCTAAGACATCGAGATCGTTCGATCGTTACATTAAACGGGCGTCATAAATGACGTAATTATATTAATATTAATTGTTTTATAATTACAATAAATAAAAATGACAATTGTTAACTGCTAATTAAGATTTTTTTTTCAAGTCTATAAAAGGGAATGTAAAATGGAGTCTAATCACCTATGCTTTACAAGAGCTGTAGGTACAAGAGCTTCAAGACTGTTGAGATATTTATTTACATTGCCTATTTATTTATTCTCTTGCTGCTATTTTTATCCTTGTCATGTCTGCGCCTGGTAAAACAAAGTCAGGGCGCAGCATACAATTTAATTATGAGCAAAACAAAGTTTTAGTGACCCTTGTTTTACAACATTACGAAGGGAATCATCCAAAACCGGCGGATGCATGTAAGAAAAGATTTTCGGACATCAAAAGAAACTTAAAAGGCCAAGCTGTCCAGGGAGTTACAGTCTGCACGTCGGACCGGGTGGTGGCGAGCCATATGTGGCTGAACTTACTGAATATGAGGTTCAGCTGTGGGAGAAAGCTGGGAGCAAACCTAACGCTCGGTCTGGATTTAGTGGGGGCCATGATACTGACGAGTTGGCAGGTAAGATGATATTACTTGAAATCTTCATGTTGCACATTTTTGTGATTGTTCCATCAAATGTTTTTTAAAGGGACATAACACCAACATTTTGTATTTTATGATTTAGAAATAGAATTTAATGTAGAACATCATTTTAAGTTACTTATATTATCTAATTGGTTTGATTATATTCAGATTATTTGATGAAAAGCATATCTATATATGCTCAATAGCTGCTGATTGTATGATGCACATAAAAGCATCATGTGATTTGAAAAACATTGTGCATTGCTTTCTCTTCAAATAAGGAAATTTTACAAATAGAGAAAAAAAAGAAGATATGAAAGTCAATAGAAATGTGTTTTACATTTATATTCTCAATCGGAATCATGAAAGAAAAGATTTTCGGTTTAGTGCCCCCTTTTAATATCATTATGTGCAATATTACTCATATTTTTATTTCTTGTATTTTGTTGAAGGCATCTACCAGTGCAGCAGCTGCTGTGGCTGCTGATGCTGAATCCGAGAGTGAAATGCTGAAGATGGCGATTAATACACTGCTATTGCCCGTCAGTATCCACACTGAATCCAGCCACAGCTTCTCCTCGGCCGCCACGCACCCGGACATTATGTGCAGCAACACCCTGATGTAGCAAGCATTGGCCGATCTACAGGTATGTTTAATATTATTAGCTTGCTTTGAATTTAATTGTTTTCACTTGTCTGATTGGTCTAAGTTCTAAATATGTATATTCATTTTATTTATCTAGTTGATGTACGAAGGCTTTAGGACCACCTCCAAGATCTACGATCTCCTCCTCAGGTAAATAAAAAATAAAAATAGAATGTTATACTTACTATCTTTCTTTGAAAATCCTGAATGTAAGCTTAAAAGACAGGCCATCTTGGATTTACCACCTGGGTACCGCTTTTTCATTGTTGTCTATATGTAACCATCCAATCAAAAAACGGTCGTCATTTTATTGAAAAAATAATGTGCCTGCTTGTATTATTACTTTGTATAGATTTTCAAGGAAATATAAAAAGAAAAATAATCATTATTGATAATAGAATTAACTAATAATCTTGCTTAATATGTAATGATCTATCTGAATCATGTAAGTTTAGTTCTTTCTAGACTATCACTTTGATGATCATTACATATATTTTAATTTACAACTCTTTAGAAATTAAAATGATTTTAAGGTTTGGATAATCACCTGTGTATTGCATGACCATTCTTTGAGGCCTATTTACAAAACAACAGTGCGGATCAGGTATGACAGACATAGCTGAATGTGTAGAGCAATAAGTTCTCAGAAATCAGAGCAGGTGGACAGGGTTATGGAGCAGGGGTCTTTAGACTGTTGCTTCTTAAGAGTTGTTTTCAAAGAGTCAGTATACTCCCAATAAACACGGCCCTTAAAGCTACATAAGGAGCTTGATAAATGGACCTCTATCTCTCTCTCTGTCTCTCTCTCTCTCTCTCTCATGTTTTAACCGACAAATGGAGTTGTAGGTACAAATTTTATTGCGAGCATCCAGGCTTTACACAACATGCATTTATAATCAATACGTATAAAGAAAGCTGCTCCATACCCTTGACGCTATTCACCACAATTGAGTCTGATCTTGTTTATTGAACAACACAGTGCTGACGGGCCATTGTCCATGACTCTGAAGGGGGCATTCTCTACATTCAGTGAGTTATTGTGGTACATGAATCTGCACTGTTGGATCATGTCCAAACCGAAAAAAGATAAATAGGCCTAGAATATATTCTCTGTGCAACATCATTGTCAATACTCAAGCTCATAACACCATTAGTGGTGCTTGTAATCATGTCATTGATTAATAAACAGAATAAACCGAGTTTGATATTGTTGAATTTATAACATTGATGTGTTAAAAATGATGTGGTAACGGTCATTAATTCTATAAAAAATTTGAATATGATATATTTTGATACTAAGCCACTTTAAAAGTATAAATTAATATACACATTCTTATTTAGTTTTATAAATTTCAGATAACATACAATATACAAAATCAGTAATGTTAAAATACTGTGTCTTACCCAATTTGATTGTGTTATGATTGTTTTTAAGATATATGTTTAATATCATATGCATTTAATACTTCCAAATACATTAAGTTAACTAACAATATATATTTTATTTTTTAATTTCTTTAGATGCCGAGCGTGCATTACTGACTTCGGAGGAGATCGACTGTTGTCTTCGTGAGCTGAGAGATTTCTCACAGAGGAGTCGTCCCTTGGGAGAGAAACCTATTTCCAGAATCACAGGATCAGGGACTCTCCCAGTGGAACATCAGAAATAGGTTCTCTCAGCCGTTCTGCCCCTCCCTGACCCGAACAACCAGCTGCTTTGGACCCCTGTTGACCCTCATGCCCCTGTTGGTCATGCCCCATCAGCTCATGGCCGTGCTGATCCTGGCCACCGACTGCCTCGCATCACTGATGAGGAGGCAGTCGGGGAAATGTTAGATCTGGCCAGGCAGTACCGGGGCAGAACACCGTGAGTTGCGTGGGGGCAATTACGCTTATCTATGACCAACAGGGGCAGATATTAGATCGGGTCATCTCAGTAGATAGGGAAAGATTAGATATAGAAAGGGAAAGGTTTAGAGTAGAAACAGCTAGATTAGATTTAGAGAGGGAAAGATTTGAATATGAGCGACGTAGGGACAGTATCAGAATAGAGTTAGAGAGGGAAAAATTAGAATTAAATAGACGTATGGATAATTGTAGATTAGTATTGGAGAGGGATAGGGTTAAATTTGGATAGGGAAAGATTAGCTTTTGATAGGGCCAGAGCAGCTGAAGACCAGCTAGAACGGCAGCGTCGGGAGAGGGTGGACAAAAGACAAACAGGTATTTAAATCGTTCAGATGATTTTAAAAACTTTGGAGAAGGGCAACAAGGGAGA